>NC_035444.2:69882913-70182913 GCF_002127325.2 Helianthus annuus | reverse complement strand
TATTTATATTCACAAATTAGCCACTTGTTGATCGATTGTAGCCGTTTGTGTAATTAATTGAAAGTTTACGCAATGAAGGGTTAAAAGCGTTAACATATTAATTCTTACCTTTGAGTGACCTTTTAACAAACCAGGAGCTTCATGATATTTGATTATACTCTCGGGAATGCCAAATAATGGCCATCTAAGGTTTTTATGCCTATAAGTAAAGTTACGCGCAACTTTGCAAGTTAGAAGGACTAAAAGTGTCAATATGTTTAATTATACCTCTGAATGACCTTTTAGCGAACCCGAAGCATCGTGATGTTTAATAATACTTTCATGAATTCCTAATATGGATTAGATGAGGCTTCAATGCTATTAAATGATGAGATGCGCAAGTTTGCGTAATAGAGGGACTTAAAGCATCAACTTATGAATCTACGCCTTTCGGTGACCATTTAAGCGAACAAGAGTGTAGTAATATTTAAGTATATGCTTGGGAATGCCCATTATGGGCCATGGAAGGCTTGGATATCATTAAACAACGATTCGCACTACTTTGCGCAATTAAAGGACTAATTGCGTCAAACTACAAAAGTATGTCAATTCGTAGGGTATCGGACCTTCCGGAATATGACCATGAGTTAAACATACCCTAATTATCCTTTATATGGCTTAGAAATAGGCTTAGAGGTGTTTCGCGCGCAAAAATAAACTTTTAAGTCATGCAGGGACTAAAAGTGTCAAAAAGTGCACAAGTTTGCATTTTCGCCCATATCTCACATTCTGAATATCACCGGACACCCAAAAAATTATGTAAGCTCTAAAATATTTTATTTTAGTGTTCGGCATGATAAAATTTCATTCGTCGTGTAATTTGGATCGTTTTTCGCGTCCGTTCGTGTTTCGTTGTAATTAGACGAACAACGTGACCGTACGGCCAAACGAACCGACATCCGGCATATTTTTGGGCACGTTTCATGTTCCCTATATTTAGGCTTCATTGTAGATCCTTGTAAATAGCTTAAAGGGCCTCAAATATGCCAAAAAGGACCTTAAAAACTAACAGGGGCCATTCCTGTAAATTCTGGAACTTTGTTTGCTGTTGTGGACTTGCAGGCGGGCCGCGTAACCTGCCTGGGTTCCCTACGCAGGCCGCGTGAGCTGCCAGACCTGCAAAAGAGGGTGTTTTCTTCAAACAGCTGGGTTTCTGGTTTCGCACATTGTTTTCTTAAACCTATGGGCTGTTTTGAGCACCCACAGATTGCCAAAACCATGGGCAATACATGTACGGTCCAGATGTAATCACATTTATCGAGGAACAATCCTAACGGTCCTCTAAATCCTATATATACCCCATTGATTTGGTGTTCATTTGCACCACTTCCTTCAAATCTGCTTATTCTCTGATTTAGGAGGATCTTGAACCCTTTTGAGAACCTCCCTCAATCCCTTGGACCATTCGTAAGTGTTCCTTCGTGCTTAGTTTAATTATTTGGCGTTTTAAACCGAAATGTCAAGCGTTTTCGATAAACGCTTTGACTTTTAAACGGTTGAGCCATTGTTCACAACAAACATGGCTACGTGATCGTAATTAGGTAGGTATTAAACCCTCAAAAGGGCACCTCCTAATTACCACGTTTACTTAGTTAAATTGTCGGGTCAAATGAAAGTCAAACGGGTTAGTTTTAAATAAATTCATATCTATTAATATAAGAAACCATAAAATTAGTTTTCTCACTTTAATAACTTGGTAAATATTAGTTGAACATGCCTAAGCATGATTCAACCCGACAATTCTAAGTATAGGCTCAGTTCGGAACCGAAAGTCGCAAAAGTTGACTTTTGCTTTGACTTTCAGTTCTGGCCCGATTTAGCTTAGTTTAGATATGCCTTAGGATTCCTTTAGGACCATGTTGTAGGTTAGTGTAACCCTCTGAGGTTATACAACTTGGTTCCTTAGTTATCCGATTCATAAGCATGTTTACGTTAAATGCCTAAATGTTGACTATTATGCCCTTTTAACCTTAAAACAAGATTTTTGAAAATGTGAGAGGATAGAAACCTTCATTACTGAATTATATACTTGTCCCTAAAATTTGACATCAGTTTGAGGTCTAGATTAGGAGTTATGCTCATTAGCGTAAATGAAAAGCTTTTATTAATTAAACGGCATAATTAGCGTATATCCTATCTAAACCCAATTTTTGATACCAAACTTTTTACTTACTGATATAAAATAATATTTTGGGATTTTTGAAGATATTTATTTATTTTTAGGCTGAGCATAACATAGGGTTCTAGGCTTGATTCGGTAAATGCCGGTTTTGCCCTTTTGGCTTATAAATTGAGTTTTACAAAACATTTTGACCCCAAACCTTTTGCTACTGATTTTATATGATAAATAATATTTTAAGCTTTCTAGAATGACAAAAATATCAACTTTTCTTTAAAAACCCGGAAATCGCTTAAAACCGCCTTTTTACGCGTTTTAAGCGCATAGTATGAGTTAAAACTATTTTTGGCATATGAAACTTAATACCTACTGATGTTTTAAGTAAATTTATATATTTTAACTATAAAGAAAAGTTTTAAACTCAGATTCTCTAATTTTGACCTTTTAAGCTTATGTGAAATTACCAAAATGCCCCTACGGTGCATAGTTTGGTTATAAGTAGTAAATTTCACATATATGCTATACCCTACTATTATAACTTATTAAATTAAGTATTTTTATTGATTATATTAGACCTGAAACTCAGATTAATATTTAAACTCTCATATAACCTTTAAAATGACCAAAATACCCCTACGGGGCATAAATTGGTCTTAAACTCGTTTTGGGCATAATGGAAGGTATCCTACTGATATCACAACATATTTAAGGCATATTAACTTAGCAAACCTGTTCATGACTCTTGTGGTTATCCGTTACGCCCTTTTCGCGTTCGGATCGGCTTATGTAACTAGTTTGCATAAATTAGCCGAAACGGGTCAAACCATATCATTTTTATCTCAAAATCCAGAATGTGTTTAGTTTACCCATATTAAACAAGTATACAAGCTTGTCGGGTCTAGACCACATTCTAATCCGGTCTTCGCATAACCATGCGTTTTGAACCGTATCTTCCTTTAAAACTAACCGGTCTAAGCATAGGCTTAACTAAAGACCCGCTAGGAATCTAATAGGTTATTAAAAACCTTCATTCTAGATTTAGGAGCCCAGTAAAAGCTATATGTATTTGCTGATTTGATACGGCTGGGATAAATTTATATTTAGCTCAGGTAAATACTTTTAACTTATTTTCTCTTATACGGGCTTGGGGTACAGTATATAAAATACAGCTTGGTCGGGCATTGAATCTTTAATCGTATGATGGTTAATTTATTGAAATGACCCGTTTAAATTGTTTTGTTTGCTTAAAGCCTTTGGGGGGTTAATGACCATGTCCCGGATATCATTGGCATCATTCACAGAAATGGCCACGACCTTAGCACGCGGGTGTAGGCGTACACCCGCCAGTGCATATATAAATAATAAGGTATAACCGCTGGTTACGAGAATAACTCGCCGCGGGACTATACCATGTGGTGTGTCTATTAATCTTTAACCCGGTATTCAACCCGGGCTACTGAACGTATAAGAAACATGTAATTCTTTTACAAGTTTATATATAAATAATTATCCCAAGTTATAAAAAGTTTTGTGCCTTGTGCATTCAAACAATTTTCTTAAACATTTTCAAAATGAGTCAGTTAAATTGTATTTACCAGTGTAAACTGACGTATTTCCCAAAAAAGGCTAAGTGCAGGTACTAATCGGAATAGGCTGGCTACTCCTAGCATCAATAAAGAGTCTCGCAAGCTTAGATGTTAAAATCTGTTGAACAATTAACTTTTACTTGATCCGCCTATGGATCCTTTTACATTCCGTTTGTAATACTTTGATATTACTTTATATCGGTTTGTAATATATTTATCTTTTGCTTCCGCTGTGCATTAACTTGTGTTGTTTGACTATGATGATATCAACTACGTCACGGTACTCCCCACTGGGCCCACCGGTAATACGTGGAAATATCGGGGTGTGACAGGTAGGTATCAGAGCCAACATTGAGTGAATTAAACACTAGCCTCTTGTGTTTAATCTCAATGACATAGTAGCATATTCCTTGACCTTCTGAGTCTAGACTTAACATAGGAATACTGTCATCTCTATTCGGAGAATTATTACTTTCAAATCCTATATATTTTTAATATGTCGCCAAGCAAAGAAGCCGTAATGGAAATTCTCCCCATTTGAAGCCTAGGAAAGGCCGAGCTTCGTGCTGTGACTAGGATTAACGTGCAACCAAGGAGAAAACATTCAGAAATAAAATGAAGAAGAAACTCCTTTTGCTGAAATTCGTTTCCTCAGTAAGTCCTTATAAGGGGATTTTTATCTTTCAGTCCCTTCGAGGACAACATTTTTCCTTTCAAGTCCCGTTCAGGGTAATTCTGTACCTCTTTTAAAAATCATTGGGATGTTTTATCTAAATTTCATTTATATCATTGTATATGAATATAATATATGAAATAAATTAAAATAACATTCCTTTTTATAAGATCTACCATTATTATAAAATGGCAAAATCTAAAAAGAACAAGACCTAGCCCATGTGTCATTTTAAGAACAGGGCCAAGATGGCAGATCCTCAATTAGATTCAGATCCTTATTAACATCTCAATTTAGGATTGTTCTGCGTTAAATATTAAAAAGAATCTTAAAGGTAAACCTAGCCTATATGACAAGGCCAAGATGGTAGAGCCTATTCAAAAGATTCAAATCTTTGTTAACATCTTGTAACATGTTAACATTCCTGGCAGACGTGGTTCGACAAAATCGCATAAATCATCCTTATACTGGATTCTCCCGAAATCCTTTCTTATTTTGTGATTTAAGCATCCCTTAGGGATATAATGCTTAAGGGCCATATCCATTGTCATATAAGACAAAAGACAGTCGTAGCCTACAACTCCCTGTCAAGAAAAGGCAATGAACAACGTTCAAAGCCTAAATACCTTGATTCTACAAAATCATGGTTTATAATTTAAAGTTGCCCTAGTGACTTGGCCTTTTATGCCATAGTTATATTTTAATTAAATCTAGGATAATTATAATGAAAATCTTGAATAAAATAAATATCATTCCTTTCCTGCCAGTATTCATATTAAAAGAATCTTAAAAGGTATAACCTAGCTTGAATGTCATTAAAGACCTAGCTATGATGGTAAGACCTGTTTAAAAGAAATTCAGATCCTTGTTAACATCTGAAAACATGTTAACACTCCTGACAACAGTGATGCGATAAAATTACACTTGTCATCTTTATATTAGGATTTTTTTCAAACCCCTTATTTAGCCTAAATGATCAATAGGAATCATGGCTAATAAACGTCGAACATGATGTACACATCAGAACATCCATTTGGGATGTATACCTACGGGCAAGGATGTATACATGAAAAAGATAGTTTTATTTCATAACTTCTTGTCAAGACAATGAACTATGGAATTTTCCGATTCAAAGGAATCATTGATTATGTTTTAAAATTCCCCAAGTGACAAGGCCTCTGTGCCATCAAAAGTCCTTTGGAATAAGCCCTTGTGCTATATAAAATGTCGGTACGACATTGACAGTCGTGATTTATGTCCCCTGTCTAATAAATATGAAGGATTATATTCCATTTAAGCGCCAAAGATGGCTTATTTAAAAACCTAGGCAAAACATAATCAAATAAATTAAATACTATCTATTGGCCTATATGGTTGTTTTACACCATGGCTATTTAATCGTCAAGTTCGACAATTCACTATATAATTAAATAAATTATTACTACTCGGTTTGTAGCCTTCAAAGCTTCATCATGGCTGACTCCTCTGAAGCTCACAATCATCCAGTTGATCAGAATGATGATGCAAGACTGAACTTGACGGGCACCGAGTTGCAGGCTATGATAGATACAGCCGTAGACAAAGCCGTGGACCGTGTGTTAAAGGATCATAAGCGAAAGTGTGATAATACCCCAAATAAGGGTTATAAAAAGGGTAAGATCAGTTCAAACTATAACCAGTCCAAGCCAAAGGAGGCAAAACCCGAATGTAAAACCTGCGGGAAGAGGCACTTCGGGAAATGTTTCTATGAACAGACCAGGGGATGTGTCATCTGTAAAAAGATGGATCACACGACCCATGAATGCAAGGATTTGAAGGACAACCAGCAGTCAGGTGAAAAGACCAGATGCAAAATCTGTAGGAAATACCACCTCGGGAAATGCAGATTTGAATCTCAGCCTTCACCTTGTGGAATCTACAAGTCCAAGGAGCACAAGACCTTGGATTGCAAGAAGTTGGAAGATGCGACCTGTCATGGTTGTGGCGAAAAAGGGCACATAAAGACCCGCTGCCCAAAGAAGGCGACTAAAGGAAAAGGCACTTTAAATTCACAAGCTAAGCCTTGTGGAATTTGTAATAAGGAAGGGCACAAGACTTTGGAGTGCCAAGACATAAAGAACGCAACCTGCTATGGTTGCAATGAAATAGGGCACATCAAAACAAATTGCCCAAATAAAACTAAGAAGCCTGGAGAGGCTAAGAAGACCAAAGCTGGAAGCTCTCAAATGGATGCTCAAGAGGCTATTCAGGATGACAATGTCAGAACAGGTACTTTCTTTATCAATAACGCTCATGCTAGAGTATTATTTAATTCAGGTTCAGATAAGTCTTTCGTAGACAATGGATTTTGTAAATTATTAAATCTGCCTGTTAAAACTCTGAGCGTTAAGAATGAAGTAGAATTGGCCGACGGTACCTCAGAGACTACTTCAGCAATAGTAGATGGATGTTTTATATCCATTACGAACCATTCTTTTCCGCTATCCTTGTTTCCGTTAAAATAGAGGAAACTCCATATAGTGATAGGAATGGATTGGTCGTCTTGTAACCAAGCCCATATTGTGGGTAATAAGAAGCAAGTAGTTATCAAGACTCCTTATGGTAAGCCTTTGACAATTCAAGGAAACATATGGTATGGATTGCCTATGTATCTGTTGAATTTGGTATTTAATACCAAAGCTTTGAGTATGGAAAACTCAGAAAAGACAAACAGCAGTCGCGATGCTAGATAGGCGACAAATGTTAATGGTGCATCAAATGTGAACCTCAATGTTAATGGAGTTAATCTCCAAAACGGTAATTAACGCAACTGTCAGAAAGGCTATGAGAAAAGTCATAAAAAGGTTCAAGAAGCCGAATGCTGTTTGCTCTAAAACACATGTCGCTGCTCATGAAAAGAGCTTTATTCATACTTCAAATGTGAAGAATAAACCCAGCAAAAGCATATATGGCAAGGAGCCCATTTAGGATGTACTTAAAAGTACTTCGTCTCTTGGAAGTCGAGAGACTTCAATGATAAAAAGGGGCCATCGATTGCAAGAAATTGTTAGATGAAGTAGAAACCATTAGGTATATCAGCAGTTATGCTGGAAAGGACACGGTGAGGTATGCACCGCGGTCGTTCGAGGGCAATATCTTAATTAGGGAGGACATTAATGAAGTCCACAAGAAAGGTCCTCTTATACATTATGGGATGGACCAAGTGTTAAGGACCTTATTAGAAAAACCTATTATTCACATCACGAAATGGAAAAGATGGAATAAGAATTTTCTGACTCTCGCCATAAAAGTTCTAGGTTGTAGACAGTTTGTTACAAATTTTAATTCATGGCTGAGATAGTACCCTATTCCATATACCCAAAATCTAAGATTAATGCAAATAATTATTGGTGGTTAGCATCGGCAATGAGAGGGCACATTAAGGTTTCAACGCCTGCTTGTTATAAATCCATTATGGATCTACATCAGTTACTTCCGTTATACAGATTAAGTAATAACCAGTCAAAGCTGAGACTGCCCTAAAATTTGTCAAAGATTTTGCAGTTAAGTTTAAAAGAATTAAGAATGGAGGCGCTTAACCCTCCTAATGTATGATTAGAGGCTGTTCACATTAATAATGACACCAGATAAATCCCTTATTGTGATTTGTTGCTAAGAGTTACGTGTGGTTTCTGGTGCTGCTAAGTCTCTCATAAGACCGTAAGCTTAGCAAACCTTTAGAAACTCTCCCGTAAGAACCCCAGATGTTAAGTGTAAGGTAAAACTTACAGGCGAAATCATAAGAACCATTTCCTTTGTTCCTGTCAGGAACCTTTAGTCGTAGAATCCTAGAAGTATCCTCTCTCAAGAGGAAGTGTGTCAGCATATATGGTTGATATCTCTTTAATCTCTATCGATTGTGAATACCAGACAGTATGATAAAAGCGCCACATGAGGATTGATGTATCTTAATAAGTTCCATAGATTGCTTCCATGCCTGATTAGTATGGAGGTTTAATGCATGGAACCACAAAGATATTCCGATAGTCATATGGTACTAAAGTCAGCTAATGGTATTCAAAGAAGATATCCAGAATGAAAGATTCAAAGTAAATGTCTCTGATTTAGGAATTCGTGGACTCGTAACATAGATGTGTCACTTATTTGACACAAGCAATGATGAATGAACTGGAGCATGAGATTTGGAAAATCTCTGTAACCTCCTTGTATCTTGATTATCTTCTCCTAAGATTACCTTGTTTACCTCCTGAGAGGCATGTAGCGTTAAGATTCATATTCCATTTAGGGCTGTATTATTATGAAATCTTCAAGACGGCTAGTGCCATCAATGGAAGAATCGAGACCCTGATTAAGTAAGTTTTAAAAATGGAGAATTCATATAGCCTAACTCAATATTCTGAGAATTCGGTATGGTTAATTAAGAAAGACGGTTCATTTTGCTTATGCATTGATTACCGTAACCCTTATTAGACAGCAATTAAGAATCGCCATCAGCTGCCCAGGATCGTCGATTTGTTCCACTAGCGGCAAGGATTAGCTATTCCTTAAGATTAGTTTTAAGTAATGGTTGGAATAACCATCTCACCTCAAAAAAAGCTTTTCTGTAATAGTTGTTATATAAGTATCAAGGCTACTCCTTTGGAGACCTTGTATAGATGAAATGTTAAACATCTAATGTTAGACAGAAGATTGGTAAGTCCAATTATCAGGATTTGAAAGTTGGCTTGGAAACAACGAATAAGATCAAACAAATCCATAATCATCTGTAAGTTGCCAGTATTCGGCAGAAAATCAAGGACTAATGAAAGCCGCAAACCTCCTGAGTTCTGGTTAAGGAATAAGGTTCAACAAAAGATATCACCCTGGAAGGGTGTGCCAATTTGTAATTATCAGGTTAGTTAAGCTCTGAATATATAAAATCATTCGAAGGAATCGAATGTAGCAAGATTAAATAGCTTATAAGCTAAAACCTATTTAAGGAGCTTGGCGGAGATCGTCATGTATTACACACTAATGATTTAAGGACGTGTCTCACCAATAAGTCGAGAGGCATTATCACATAATGATATGCAGATCTATGCTATGATGAGAAACCTGTATCGATTAAGGATCGGCAGGTTAAGAAGCTCCAAAAAGGAGGCATGTACCTATTATAGAGGTCAACTTGGGTGCTTGAAGAAGCCCCAAATATACTGTGGAAGTTAAGTCCATGATACATCAGAAAGTACTTCCAGCATTTTAGCAAATCTCGAGGTCGAGATTTCTTTTAAGGAGGTGAGGATGTAACACCTCGTAAAATCACGTCCAATGATGTATCGACACGTGTAATAAACCCTAATAAAGTCCAACATTGAATTTAAGGGACTAATTTTTCGAAAAATCGAAAACTTTGATTATGAAAGGACTGGAAGTGTTAACATACCTAAAATAAGTTTCTAAATAACATCATATGGTATTTATATTCACAAATGAGCCACTTGTTGATCGAGTGTAGCCGTTTGTGTAATTAATTGAAAGTTTGCGCAATGAAGGGTTAAAAGCGTCAACATGTTAATTCTTACCTCCGAGTGACCTTTTAATAAACCGGGAGCTTCATGATATTTGATTATACTCTCGGGAATGCCAAATAATGGCCATCTAAGGTTTTTATGCCTATAAGTAAAGTTACACGCAACTTTGCAAGTTAGAGGGACTAAAAGTATCAATATGTTTAATTATACCTCTGAATGACCTTTTAGCGAACCCAAAGCATCGTGATGTTTAATAATACTTTCATGAATGCCTAATATGGATTAGATGAAGATTCAATGCTATTAAATGATGAGATGCACAAGTTTGCGCAATAGAGGGACCTAAAGCGTCAACTTTTGAATCTACGCCTTTCGGTGACCATTTAAGCGAGCGAGAGTGTAGTAATATTTAAGTATATTCTTGGGAATTCCCATTATGGGCCATGGAAGTGAACCCAAAGCATCGTGATGTTTAATAATACTTTCATTAAACAACGTTTTGCACTACTTTGCGCAATTAAAGGACTAATTGCGTCAAACTACAAAAGTATGTCAATTCGTAGGGTATCGGACCTTCCGCAATATGACCATGAGTTAAACATACCCTAGTTTTCCTTTATGTGGCTTAGAAATAGGCTTAGAGGTGTTTCGCACGCAAAAATAAACTTTTAAGTCATGCAGGGACTAAAAGTGTCAAAAAGTGCACAAGTTTGCATTTTCGCGCATATCTCACATTCTGAATATCTCCGGACACCCAAAAAATTATGTAAGCTCTAAAATATTTTATTTTAGTGTTCGGCATGATAAAATTTCATTCGTCGCGTAATTTGGATCGTTTTTCGCGTCCGTTCGTGTTTCGTCGTAATTAGACGAACAACGTGACCGTACGGCCAAACGAACCGACATCCGGCATATTTTTGGGCATGTTTCATGTTCCCTATGTTTAGGCTTCATTGTAGAGCCTTGTAAATAGCTTAACGGGCCTCAAATATGCAAAAAGCACCTTAAAAGCTAACAGGGCCATTCCTGTAAATTCTGGAACTTTGTTTGCTGTTGTGGACTTGCAGGCGGGCCGCGTAACCTGCTTGGGTTCCCTATGCGGGCCGTGTGAGCTGCCAGACCTGCAAAACAGGCTGTTTTCTTCAAACAGCTGGGTTTCTGGTTTCGCACATTGTTTTCTTAAACCTATGGGCTGTTTTGAGCACCCACAGATTGCCAAAACCATGGGCAATACATGTACGGTTCAGATGTAATCACATTTATCGAGGAACGATCCTAACGGTCCTCTAAATCCTATATATACCCCATTATTTGGTGTTCATTTGCACCACTTCCTTCAAATCTGCTTATTCTCTGATTTAGGAGGATCTTGAACCCTTTTGAGAACCTCCCTCGGTCCCTTGGACCATTCGTAAGTGTTCCTTCGTGCTTAGTTTAATTATTTAGCGTTTTAAACCGAAAAGTCAAGCGTTTTCGATAAAACGCTTTGAGTTTTAAACGGTTAAGCCATTGTTCGCAACGGACATGGCTACGTGATCGTAATTAGGTAGGTATTAAACCCTCAAAAGGGCACCTCCTAATTACCACGTTTACTTATTTAAATTGTCGGGTCAAATGAAAGTCAAACGGGTTAGTTTTAAATAAATTCATAACTATTAATATAAGAAACCAAAAAATCAGTTTTCTCACTTTAATAACTTGGTAAATATTAGTTGAACATGCCTAAGCATGATTCAACCCGACAATTCTAAGTATAGGCTCGGTTCGGAACCGAATGTCGTAAAAGTTGACTTTTTCTTTGACTTTCAGTTCTGACCCGATTTAGCTTAGTTTAGATATGCCTTAGGATTCCTTTAGGACCATGTTATAGGTTAGTGTAACTCTCTGAGGTTATACAACTTGGTTCCTTAGTTATCTGATTCATAAGCATGTTTCCGTTAAATGCCTAAATGTTGACTATTATGCCCTTTTAACCTTAAAACGAGATTTTTGAAAATGTGAGAGGATAGAAACCTTCATTACTGAATTATAAACTTGTCTCTAAAATTTGACATCAGTTTGAGGTCTAGATTAGGAGTTATGCTCATTAGTGTAAATGAAAAGCTTTTATTAATTAAACGGCATAATTAGCGTATATCCTATCTAAACCCAATTTTTGATACCAAACGTTTTACTTACTGATATAAAATAATATTTTGGGATTTTTGAAGATATTTATTTATTTTTAGGCTGAGCATAACATAGGGTTCTAGGCTTGATTCGGTAAATGTCGGTTTTGCCCTTTTGGCTTATAAATTAAGTTTTACAAAACATTTTGACCCCAAACCTTTTGCTACTGATTTTATATGATAAATAAAATATTTTAAGCTTTTTGGAATGATAAAAATATCAGCTTTTCTTTAAAAACCCGAAAATCGCTTAAAACCGTCTTTTTACGCGTTTTAAGCGCATAGTATGAGATAAAACTATTTTTGGCATATGAAACTTAATACCTACTGATGTTTTAAGTAAATTTATATATTTTAACTTTAAAGAAAAGTTTTAAACTCAGATTCTCTAATTTTGACCTTTTAAGCTTATGTGAAATTACCAAAATGCCCCTACGGTGCATAGTTTGGTTATAAGTAGTAAATTTCACATATATGCTATACCCTACTATTATAACTTATTAAATTAAGTATTTTTACTGATTATATCAGACCTGAAACTCAGATTAATATTTAAACTCTCATATAACCTTTAAAATGACCAAAATACCCCTACGGGGCATAAATTGGTCTTAAACTCGTTTTGGGCATAATGGATGGTATCCTACTGATATCACAACATATTTAAGGCATATTAACTTAGGAAACCTGTTCATGACTCTTGTGGTTACCCGTTTCGCCTTTTTCGCGTTCGGATAGGCTTCTGTAACTAGTTTGCATAAATTAGCCGAAACGGGTCAAACCATATCATTTTTATCTCAAAATCCAGAATGTGTTTAGTTTACCCATATTAAACAAGTATACAAGCTTGTCGGGTCTAGACCACATTCTAATCCGGTCTTCGCATAATCATGCGTTTTGAACCGTATCTTCTTTTAAAACTAACCGGTCTAAGCATAGGCTTAATTAAAGACCCGTTAGGAATCTAATAGGTTATTAAAAACCTTCATTCCAGATTTAGGAGCCCAGTAAAAGCTATCTGTATTTGCTGATTTGATACGGCTGGCACTGAATTTATATTTAGCTCAGGTAAATACTTTTAACTTATTTTCCCTTATACGGGCTTGGGGTACGGTATATAAAATACCGCTTGGTCGGGCATTGAATCTTTAATCGTATGATGGTTAATTTATTGAAATGACCCGTTTAAATTGTTTTGTTTGCTTAATTCCTTTGGGGGGTTAATGACCATGTCCCGGATATCCTTGGCATCATTCACAGAAATGGCCACGACCTTAGCACGCGGGCGTAGGCGTACACCCGCCAGTGCATATATAAATAATAAGGTATAACCGATGGTTACGAGAATAAATCGCCACGGGACTATACCATGTGGTGTGTCTATTAATCTTTAACCCGGTATTCAACCTGGGCTACTGAACGTATAAGAAACATGTAATTCTTTTACAAGTTTATATATAAATAATTATAACATGTTATAAAAAGTTTTGTGCCTTGTGCATTCAAATCAATTTTCTTAAACATTTTCCAAATGAGTCAGTTAAATTGTATTTACCAGTGTAAACTGACGTATTTTCCCAAAAAACTTTTACTTGATCCGCATGTGGATCCTTTTACATTCCGTTTCTAATACTTTGATATTACTTTATATCGGTTTGTAATATATTTATCTTTTGCTTCCGCTGTGCATTAAATTGTGTTGTTTGACTATGATGATATCAACTACGTCACGATACTCCCCACTGGGCCCACCGGTAATACGTAGAAATATCGGGGTGTGACACTTGGAGTTAGGAGCCGTGGTTTTCGCGTTGAAGATTTGGAGGCATTATCTGTACGGTACCAAAGGCACTATCTACACCGATCACAGGAGTCTCCAGCATATCTTCGACCAGAAGGAATTGAATATGCGGCAACGTCGTTGGATAGAGCTATTGAACGATTACGAGTGAGCCATCAAGTATCATCCGGGTAAAGCTAACGTCGTAGCTGATACCCTTAGCCGAAAGGAGACAAAGCCTAAGCGTGTTCGCGCTCTCCAGCTTACTATTCACTCTGATTTACCTGCTCAGATTCGTTCCGCTCAGATCGAGTCTTTGAAGGAAGAGGACATCGAAGCTGAGTACTTACGGGGCATGGAAAAGCAACTTGTGGAGAGAGCTGACGGCATTCGTTATTTTATGGAACGGGTATGGGTTCCTTCGTATGGTAATCTTAGGTAGCTTGTGATGGATGAAGCGCACAAGTCTCGGTATTCTATTCACCCGGGCTCAGACAAAATGTATCAGGATCTCAAGGTCATGTATTGGTGGCCGAAGATGAGGGCTCACATAGCAACATACGTGAGTAAGTGTTTGACTTGTGCTAAAGTCAAGGTGGAATATCAGAAACCCTCGGGTCTACTTCAGCAGCCAGAGATACCCATGTGGAAATGGGAGCAGATTGCCATGGATTTTGTCACGGGTTTACCAAGAACACAGGCTGGAAACAATACTATTTGGGTGATCGTTGATCGTCTCACGAAGTCAGCACATTTTCTAGCCATCAAGAAAACGGATAAATTTTCAGAACTTGCAGCGGTTTATCTTAAGGAGGTAGTTTCTAGGCACGGGGTGCCAACTTCTATCATCTCAGATCGAGATCCGCGTTTCATTTCTGATTTATGGCAGTCAATGCATAAATTGTTCGGTTCACATCTCGATATAAGTACTGCTTATCACCCACAGACGGATGGTCAGAGTGAACATACTATTCAGACACTTGAAGACATGTTGCGTGCATGTGTGATTGATTTCGGGAAAGGCTGGGAGAAACATTTGCCGTTGATAGAGTTCTCCTATAATAACAGCTACCATATTAGCATTTAGGCAGCACCGTTCGAAGCATTGTATGGGCGGAAATGTCGTTCTCATCTTTGTTGGGCTGAGGTGGGTGACAGCCAGATCGCTGGTCCTGAGCTTGTTCTTGAAACTTCAGAAAAGATTGTTCAAATCAGGAATCGTATGGCGGCAGCGCGTGATCGTCAGAAAAGCTACGCCGACAAGCGTAGAAAACCTTTCGAATTCAAAGTTAATGATCGTGTCATGTTGAAGGTCTCACCCTGGAAGGGTGTGGTGCGTTTTGGGAAACGCGGCAAGCTTAATCCACGTTACGTTGGGCCATTCAAAATCTTGGAGCGGATCGGTAAGGTGGCTTACAACCCGAACTTTCAAGGTTTGCAACTTTTAAATCTCGTGATCTTAACTCCTCGTTATTCATCTTTCAAGTGTTTTATTTTACGTTCTGTGCTCGTGTGTAACTGTATAATTATGTTTTTGGGCTGCAATAGTATTGGGCCACACCATTAGAATTCAGTTAGTTTAAAAATCGGCCCACTATAATAATCAATTACCTCTTATTGTGATAGTTCAATTACTTGGGCTTGAGCCCATATCGGCCAAATAGGAACCACCCCAAATACCTATATCTATATATCTATTAGTATACAAATTATATGATTGCACGTAACTTCTTAATTAACCAAAACTCAAAAGTACAAAACCCTAAAGCATTGCCCCTCATTACTTTTCCCCTCCTTCATTGCTCGACACCAGCTTTTCCCCTCGAAGACATCAGCCTACTGATTGAATCTTGTGAGTTAGTAAATACATGTTTATATTTTAAATTGATTATTGTGTTTATGCGTATTATGTGATTGATCTTAAACGTGAGGAAAATTATGTTATGTTCTTGCATGATTAATTAATGTTTAGGATGCATGATATTGAATATGCTAGTTGATTGTGTCTTGTGTGAGTTATTGCTTATGAAAATCATGCGGATATGGATTCTGTGATGACGACTTCTTAAGAATTTCTTTGATTACATATGAGTGTTTAATAAACGGATTAGGGTCCATGTTAGTATTAACTATGTAGGATGAAACGGATCAGAATCGCATCGGTGCAAATAAATGATGTTATTATGTGAGTAGGAACATGATCTTGAAATTTATATTAGGATGGATTGGGTTCCGGTTACACCAGAAAATATGTAAACACTGATGTTGGGCTATGGGTGTTCGGGGGAACAGTCGCATATCCACAGCAGGCTGGGCTTAGGGATTAGGCTTTTGGACTGGGTAACAACATCAAACCACTTATTGTTTGGGTTATGTTAAAGTTGGGCCACATAAATAAAACTGGAACATTTAAAGTGGGATCACATGTCACATACTCAACTTGAGCTGCATGTAAACTGATCAAGAATTGGGCTTCATACCATCAATCGGACCAACGAACAACAGGCCCACCCCAACAGCATCTGGGCCACATACCCACACGCTGGATCACATGGTTTGTTTGATGGTTACATTGGGCTTTATGTGTGAGTTGGGCCGCATGTCGGCTAATAATTCTCGGGTGGGAATTGGGTCGCACGGGTTAAGTGGGATGGTGACTTATGGATGTGGTTTAAAAACATGAAGCTGTTTAGTGTATTGGGCCAGCCTAAACACGGGTCAAATCACATATAGTTTGGACATAGGTTCTTAGTTTGGGGCCACGGATAGTAAACCGGACCTAGGCGGGCCGAGAGGTTATAAGAACCATAATCATAAGTTGGATATTATAGATAATATGTGTTAGGATCTGAGGCTCTCATGATTGTGCTTGTTTGTATGAGTTGAACATTCAGAGTATATGAAATAATGTAAAGTGCAGGGGAAATGAATACAAACTTTGTTAAACACAATCAAAGGAGAATATAGCTTGATAAACAATTGCTTTTTCATAGAGTCGAAAGATTACATTAAAAGCAAAAGGTTACAATGCAAGCTTACAGACTAAACTCCCCCTCAGCCTGATACTCCAGGGTTGGTTGCACAAGATGAAAGGATTGAATTGAGGAGAAGAACTCACTCAAAACGAATCAAGTATAACAGTACAGAGTACTGTCATATTTATAGGCAAACCAAACTACTGATGTACCTCAGCTGACGTCACCATGATAGTGACATCTAACAGCTTAACAACCTATAAACACTGATCTATACAAAACTACTGATGTCTAACAACTGATTGATAATACAATACAAAACAAGTCTAACACTGTTCACGTTCCACTGTTGTAGCCTAAGCACTGATTACTTGAACATCAGTGCTTTCTTCAAAAGGTGATCAGTCTTTGAATGAGCAGTGCTTGGGTCTTCAGCAGTACTTAAGAGACAGCAGTAGATAGAGCTCAGCATTTGTCTTTTAGCAGTCTTTAGTTGTTTCATCAGTGTTTGGTTCATCAGTTGTTCTTCTGAGCAGTGTTTAGAGTGTATCAGCAGATAGGTAACCACTGTCAAGGGGAGAGCTTAGTGTAAACATCTGCTTATTGTGAATCGACTGTTGCGCACAGGTTTTGGCTTTACATTATCTGTTCCTCTGGTAGGGTTCAATCCCAACAATCTCCCCCTGGAACAGATAATGCCAAAACCTTTCATTATTCAGGACCTTTATTACTCATCAAGAGTTCCTTAGCTTGTTTCTTAAATTCAGCTTCAAATTCCTTGGAACTCTGGTCATCCTCATCCCTACACAATGTAAGTTCAAGGAGATACTGCAGATCTTCAACACCAAGGCCAAGTGCTTCTTTCCTTGATATGTACTTCATTTCGCCATTGGATCTGACCAAATTCAATATGTGGGTCTTTTGATCAGACATCCACTTTAGTATTTTAAATCCTAATGGGTTTCTTGAGAGAGATTTATTCTTTGATGAGTTGGGGGATGATGGCCTTGTAAACACTTGCAAACTCTCAGACATTCTTTTGAAGGCTTCTTCAATGACTTTGTTTGCTGCAGCTATGTCTTCTGCAGTTTCTTGTTCAATAAGCTCTTGCCTTTCAATTTCTGACATGTCTGTTGCAGTGTTTGGTGATGCAGGTTTGTTTAACACCTTCTCAAAAAGGTTCTGAAGCTTTGTTGAGCTATCTTCTTTCAGACCCATTTTCGTGATGGCGTCCTTGAAGTACTCTGTTTCTCTTTCTTTGACCTCTTCCTCAGTCAGCTGTTTACCTTCTTTTTGGTCTGACACAAAAATAGGATTGTATGCTGATTTGAACATTGTTCTGAGGTTTTCAATCTGCTGATCAAGTTTCATCATATGTTCTCGTTTCCTTGAAGCACTTGAAGCAGTTATCTTTCTTTTCTTTAGCCTTTTATAGGCTTCATCAGTCTGCTGCCTGGACCATTTTGAGATAGCTTCAGCAGTATCCATTTTTGCATCCACCAGCTCCCTTTTCTTTCCTTTGTATTCAGCAGTGAGGTCAGCAAGGAGCTTTTTTATTTGCTCTAGTTTGGAGCATTTTTCTTCTTTGTAGGATCATCTTTGATTCTGTCAATCCTCTCAGCTTCACGCTTTAATGCAACTAATGGCCATTCTTCAAACTGTTGTTCTTCAGCAGGATAGAATTTCTCTTTCATGATGTAGGCTAGATACTGTTTCCTTAACTTTTTCTTTCGATCAGCCTTTTCTTTGATTAGCTCTTGTGCAAATTCTTCTATCTGCTTTACTTTTGTGAGGTAGAACTCCAGTGTTTTAGCAATGCCTTCGTCGCTTAGACCTTCACTTTCACTATCAACCTTAGCTTTTACCTTAGCTTGCCTTGCCTTGATCTTGAGGTAATCATCCATATCCTCTGGTGGCATGTAGCCTATGAGTGAGGAGAATCTTCTTTTTGAAGAATCTTCTTCTGTATAGAATTGCGTCATCTCATTTTTGAGAGCTTCAAGTTCCAGTGGATATTTTGCAGCATTAGAATCATGTATTCCCTCATTGGCAGGGATTGGCTTTCTTTTTCTACTGAGGAGCTTTGGTTGTGATATAGGAAAGGTGATAGCAGTGGTGGATGATTGACTAACAGCTGCTGAAACAACTGGTGTCTCAACTGCTGTTGTCATTACAACTACTGATGTATCAGCAGATGTCTTCTGCTTTTGAGCAGGGGTTATGATGGCAGTTGTTTGAGTGGTGATCAGTGGTTGACTAACAGTAGTTGAAACAACTGGTGTTTCAACCACTTTTGCCATTACAACAGATGTTGTAACATCTGTTGTCTTCTGCTTTTTGGCAGGGGGTGATAATGGTTTGGCTGTTTGTGATGGTAATGGTGGTTTTTGTGCTGTAGACACAGATGGTGGTGGAACAGTGGTTGTGATGGTATGTGATAGAGTGGTGTGTGTTGGCGGTGTGTGTGTTGATGACATGGCAGCTGTTTGGCTACTGACAGCAGTTTTTGTAACTACTGATGTATCAGCTGTTTGATTTGAAGTTTTTGTATCAGCTTTTTTTGTAACTACTGATGTATCTTCTGGTTCAATATACAGCCCATCTTCTATTCCTTTCTTTCTCAACTTGATTTTCTCCCCCTTTTTGGCATTATCTGCAAGGGGTGTATCCATGAAGAGGATGGAAGATGGAACTTTTCCACTATGGGCAGTCTTTTGTATGCTAGCTTTTATAGCCTTGATATCTGCTTGAGTGTCTTTAAACCTTGATTCCACCATGTTGGTAAGCATTTGTACTTGGATAGCATGCTTTTGATCAGCCATATGTTGCTGTTTTTCAAGCATGGGTTGAAAAATATTCCAAAGCTCATTTGCAGCAAATGCATGTTGTGCAGGTGCTTGAGCAGGAGCAGCAGTAGCTTGTGCTTTTTGAGCTTTTAAAATCTCTTGCACCATATCTTTAATTTCAGCAACTGAATCTTCAAGTTTTTCAACTCTTTTCGTCAATTCCTGATATTTTGAATCATCACCTACATTAGTAGGATCATCTGAATCCCCACCAGTAGTGGTTGTACCAATGTGTGACTTAGGAACTGAGTCCCAAAAATCATCCATTGATGCCCCTTGTTCTTGGTACTGGGGACTTCTTTCTTCAGCACTCGATAAACCTTTGATGGTACCGGTGGTTAAAATCAACTCACTGGTGGTTACCGATGTTGCCATGGAAGAAATTGCCTTCAAGGGAGTCTTATTAATGTAACAACTGTCCAACTGAAGATCTGTTGATCCATCAGTTGTAGTTGCTGCTCCACTTGAACTACCACCTAGAGTTACTTGTAACTCAGGGGGTGTAACCTCCTCAGTTGTTGCTGGGATAGCAGAGGTATAAGCATCAGACCCAGTCACTTGTGGAGGTATACTCTCAGTAATGGGTGATAGAGAGGAACTGGTTTGTGTCTGTGCAATATCAACTGCATGCAACAGGGGAATTATTGATTGTGGCATTATGATTGGTGAGGGTATGGGTGTTGAAAGAGACATGTCCTTGGGATCAGGACTGTGGAAGATAGATCCGAGTGGATCCAGAGCTTCATAATTTGGTGTCCCTGTGGTTACAACCTGATCCTTTTGTGAGGATGCAGGAGGAGTTTGAGGCTGGGTTTGAGATCTTTCTTCCAACTGTTGTGAGGAAGTAGCAGCAGTGGTTATTGGTGACTTTTGTGCTGTCACTGGCAGTTGCTCTGGGATCTCATCTTCCAGAGTTGCCTTTGTTTTGGGTTTGGTGGGTTTTCTGGATGTTTTTCTTTTGGTCTTTTTGGTAATGTCAGGTGTGGGTTTCAGAGCAGTGGTTGTGCTGCTCTGATCACCTGGAGCAGTGGGCTCAGCAGCAGATACCTGAGGAGCAGTTTCATCTGCTAAATTCTGCTCAGGCACCTCTGCTTTCATTTTTATTGGTGCCAACATTCTTGAAAATGTTTCAGGTGTTAAACAGTTTATTTTAAAAGAGGCACCTTGTTTGGGCAGATCTGCTTCTTTCTCTACAAATTTTTGTTCAAAATAGTAGCTTAAAAATCTTGGAAAGAGCAGAAATGCCTTATTATCAACGTTTTTTACCAAATCATCAAATATTTCCTGGGAGTAATTAAAGTTTTTATTGTTTAAAATTGCATACCCCAGACATTGGATTTTTGTTGGTATTTCATTAAAAGACATTGTTTTATTAGAAACACACATTAGCAGTGTGTGAAATAAAAATCTGGGTGCAGAAGGAAAATAACCTTTTTGTAAGGTATCCCTTTTAGGTTGCTCTGCATAGCCCCTGTTTATGAAATCCTTTTTCAACTCGTCTTTAGAAAATGAGGTTTTTCCTTTCAAATCATCAAGTTTAAAGATTTCAGAAATGGATTGTGGTGTTATTTGAACCTTCTTACCCTGTATCGAGGAGTTGATGGCTGTGATGATGTCTCCTTGTTTTTCGAGGGTGGCATTCTTCCAGAACTCTCTCTGGGTTTGAAGATAAATGGGAGCGTCTGCTGTTATCAAAGTTTTGTACTTTGACGCAGATAAGATGTCAATGATGGAGTCGAAGGTATTGTCAGTTGTGGGTTTTGTGAGTATGCCCACATAGTTGTGTGGAGATTTGTAGCGAATCTCTGTGGTTTCAGAGGCCATTTGAGTGGCGTCTGATGGGGTGGAGGAAGAAGATGGTTTTGATTTTAACTTTGATTTTGGTTTCGTCATTTTTGATGAAGAAGATCGAAGAAGGTTTTTGGAGTTATGAGAGGGAAACTGTTTTGTGAAGAGAATGTTTGGAATTCAATTCGACAGTGTAAGCCTCTGTTTGGGTTTAATCAGGGTTTTATTTTAGGGAAAAGGTGAGTGTTGATGTGGGAGCGGTTATAATGATCTGACGGCTAAAAACTGACCACGTGCCAACCCCTGATGGAATGATAAATAATGGAGGACAGTTGTTTTGACAACCACTGATGGATCAATCATCAATAGTTACAACGGTAATGAAATGAAGCAGTGAGTGTATCAGTGGATGGAACAATGATTTTAAACATCAGTGTTTTTGCAAGAAACAGAGGTTGACTATCAGCAGTGGACAGACTTTAGAGGGCAGATGTTGAAGCACAACAACATTTAAGGAACAGCAGTGGTTGAAAACAATAATGAGGATCATTTGTGTAACAACTGTTTCTGCAGCAGTGTTTTGACTCTTGACAAATAATTTTAGCATCTGCTTGTCCAGATGCAGGAATTGATTTTCTCTTGTGAAAGCACAATATCTTATCTAGCATCTGTTGAACACCAGAATTGCTATTTTTAACAAAATACATTTTAGATGTATATTATCAAGATTAAATTGCCAGCAGTTATCTACAGACATTTTTGTTCAAGGTTTTGCCACATGTCCATTATTCCAGACAGTGGTTTAACATCCCAGATGATGAAAATTTTTTTACTAAAACAACTCATTTTGTGTCTAATTACTTGAACTAGAACATGAGTATCTCAGTAGTTCAAAATCAATTTGCAATCAATTTTTGATCTGTGACAACTAAACTTGAGTTAACATAACCTTGGTATGTGTGCCATTTCCTTTTGATCAGATTTAAGGATAGTAATTTCACACAAAAAATAAGGAAATTGTATCCTGACCAGAGATGAACTTTTACTATCAAAAATGAGTAAAAGTTCAAAATATATTTTATAAAAAGTGAAATATATCTGGTTTTATTTAGAGGAAAACACCTTAAAAAAATTAAAGGAAGTTTTGAAGATCATCAAAAGGATCTGACAGCTTTCCAAATAAGTTCATGATCATATCATTCTCAAGTTATTTTGACCATTGTTTGGTGTCATTTTCTTGTCAATTGATTGTAAATTCTTCTGTTAAGAACAATCACAGGGGATGTCATTGTTACCAGAACAATTCCTGTATAGATGAATGCACACACAGTTGCATGATTCCATTCTTTAACCCAACTTTAACCTCATAAGTGGTTTATGCTTATTCTCTTTTTCTTTTAGATTCAAAAGTTTTGAGATGACCACACTTTGAGATTTGTTCATTTCCCTTTTTCCCTTTTTACCCTTTCCATTCACTTGTTCAAAAATACTCACTGGGAGACTTCATTTTGAACAAGCTTAGTCCAGAATCATTTTGAAGTAATGTTTTGAGAAATCTGGCCACATTTGTCCATGTTTTATTACCAGATCTCACATCACATATGATTAGGACAGTTTTGACACCTTATTTTCTTAATGTGTTTTGACAAAGTTGATTTGGTCCTTTTGAGGATTCTCAACCTACCTTTGAACACATAAGAATTTTGACTAAAGTTTTAATTCCCTCTTTCCATGTCAGCAGAACACTAGTGTTTAGATGAACATAGGTTTAGCTGAACCGAGGGGCATACTTTAGTGTAAAGTGTAAAAACATCACAAATTTCATAACAATAGTTGAAATCAATTTTGAATGAAGATCAACATACCATAGTTACCAGATAAGTTTCTAGATCTGGAGACTATGAATGATTTGTGCATGATAACACCAGCTGTATGAGATTTGTGAATCATATGACATCTTGGTTGTTTTATAGAGTGTTTGAGTTATCATTTTGAACATGATTCCTCGTTACTCTGTTTTTCAACTAAAATACGACCAACCTTAGTATCAATGAATTGTGAGCTGAACTGTTATGTCAAATTGATTGTTAGATCGAATTTGACTGTCCAAGCTCTGATACCAATTGTTAGGATCCGAGGCTCTCATGATTGTGCTTGTTTGTATGAATTGAACATTCAGAGTATATGAAATAATGTAAAGTGCAGCGGAAATGAATACAAACTTTGTTAAACACAATCAAAGGAGAATATAGCTTGATAAACAATTGCTTTTTCATAGAGTCGAAATTTTACATTAAAAGCAAAAGGTTACAATGCAAGCTTACAGACTAAACTCCCCCTCAGCCTGATACTCCAGGGTTGGTTGCACAAGATGAAAGGATTGAATTGAGGAGAAGAAATCACTCAAAACGAATCAAGTATAACAGTACAGAGTACTGTCATATTTATAGGCAAACCAAACTACTGATGTACCTCAGCTGACGTCACCATGATAGTGACATCTAACAGCTTAACAACCTATAAACACTGATCTATACAAAACTACTGATGTCTAACAACTGATTGATAATACAATACAAAACAAGTCTAACACTGTTCATGTTCCACTGTTGTAGCCTAAGCACTGATTACTTGAACATCAGTGCTTTCTTCAAAAGGTGATCAGTCTTTGAATGAGCAGTGCTTGGGTCTTCAGCAGTACTTAAGAGACAGCAGTAGACAGAGCTCAGCATTTGTCTTTTAGCCGTCTTTAGTTGTTTCATCAGTGTTTGGTTCATCAGTTGTTCTTCTGAGCAGAGTTTAGAGTGTATCAGCAGATAGGTAACCACTGTCAAGGGGAGAGCTTAGTGTAAACATCTGCTTATTATGAATCCACTGTTGCAAACAGGTTTTGGCTTTACATTATCTGTTCCTCTGGTAGGGTTCAATCCCAACAATATGTGTTGTATATGTGACCCAAAATCATTCTGTTATGTGAATAAGTTATGATGTGTCATAATGCTAAAAGTAATTGTAAACTAAACCACTTGTGATATAGTTTGATAAGAACTTGTATTGTGAGACCCAACTGCTTGCTATGATCTGTGAAATAACATAAGTGCTGTTATCTGTAACCTATATGATAAATGCAAAGAACACATATTTTACGTGTACATGAAATTGACTAACTCTGGTAACCACAATAGGGATTAATTAACCAACTGTGAACGTATACGAATACCTATTCTTACCGAGCAAACCTAAGGTGAGTTCATTACTTTTGAGCATGCGTCCCGGTGGTTGGGACAGTCAGTGGGTATCCTGGGGAGGGATAAGTCTTTTGGGTAAAACTGGGATGTTGGATAATAATCTCACCCTATCATTCTTAAGTCCCATCTTTTGTTACCGGGGAGGTAGAGGGGTATTAGTTGGTAGCGCTACTTAGGTTTGGCACCCTCACACCGTACCGGGGAGGACGGTTGTGAACTAATGACCCAGTCATGCCTAGTGTTGTGATAGGAGCACCGGGGAACGAGCAAAACATACATCAGGAGCCGTCTTGTTCAGTATCGAGATATTATCAACATTACTTTCGGAATTCAGTACAATGGATTAACTAAATACTTGGTAACCAACGTTTTCGTAAAACTATGAACTCACCAGCGTTGTCTGACACACGTGTTACATGCTCGCAGGTCGTTAGGTATCTTGGATTTGGGAACTTGCTGTCTGGAGTAGCAGGAGTGATCATGGGTTGATTGGAGGGATTTACGTGATTGGATTCTTGATACTATACATTGGTCTTAAACAGTTTGACTTTGATTTATTATTTGCTTCCACTGAACATATTTGGTTTTCATTTAAACTTGTTGATGATATTTTATTAATAATTGAGAACTTTATTTAGAAACTTGTATGGGTTCAATGTAATTAGTGGCTCATTGTTCGTACGTCACACGCCTATCAGGGTCACTCCCTAGGTGGTATTTTGGGGGTGTGACATAATCAGCTGAATTCGCGCTTTTAACCTTGTCACGTCACGCGACAAGGATTCTTCCCTTTCTCACGCGACGCGAGCATTCCATTTGACCATCTTTTGACTTTGGCTCGTTATGTCACGTGGCGAGCCTTCCTTCTCCTGGTCGCGCAACGCGACCATGCCCTTTGTAACACCCCGAAAACGGGTTTGGTAATCAAACCCCGTTAGCACTAAAAGACGGGTAAAATACCGTTAGCGGTAAAACTTACCCGGTAAATATTAGGATTTTAAATAATTAATCCTAATATTAAATAAGAAGTGAATAAAAGCTTTTAATGAAATGAAATTTGTAAAAGTTCGAGTAACGGGACTTAAAGAGTAAGGTGTGTTCGGTTCGAGGCTTGATCGCAAATCCGGTAAGTGTATGTATGTTAATCGTTTAGCGTATTAAAGTGTTGTAAACAACACATAGGGTTATTGTGAAATACACGTTACCCCAAATTAAATGATAGATATGGTTAACAACATTTCGTGCGTTGACACATATAGTACAAAAGCCTTGTACTATGATACGGGCATTTAGTAAAGTTGACATTACTAACTTTGTGAATGTCTTGATTGAAGGACACTTACATTTAAAGATGGCAAAGGTTAAACAAATGCAAGATGTGATAGAGGAACAGTCCGAGGCATGACAAGAGGAACATGCCCATCAAGGACTAAATCGCGTAACGACCGCGAACAAGGCTAATGGCAAGAGAAGCCCGTTAGGGCAAGCATTATCAGGTGCACGTTTTAAATCATTGCATTAATAGTAATATGCAACAGATATGTAGAGATTGAAAGTTGCATATGTAGATTGAAAACTTGGAAAGACCTGAATAGAAAACCTATCCGGGATATTGTTTCCAAGAAAAACAGATAGAGGTATTTCTTACATAGGGCGTGATGTGAAAACTGTAAAAAGGTCATGCGTGTCATGTGTTAATCGCTTACTCTGGCCAAGTAAGTAGCGGCATATGATACCATGAACTTCTTATGGCGGACACGTTTACACCCGATGTAGTAAGGGCAGGGTGAATGGGACTAATTGAAAAGTACCCAAATGAATCAGATAAGCAAAATATTTGATAATAATGTAAACGCACAACCAAGTGACGGGAGCGTATTACATTAGGATAATGAGCCCGGGTGAAGGGACAAACAAGCACGTAAAAATGATATAGACAAGTATTGGGAGGGAGTGTACTTACACTCGAACCCAGAAAACATCAAGCATGTAAAATGATTTAGACAAGTATTGGGAGGGAGTGTACTTACACTCGAACCCAGAAAACATCAAGCATGTAAAATGATTTAGACAAGTATTGGGAGGGAGTGTACTTACACTCGAACCCAGAAAACATCAAGCATGTAAAATGATTTAGACAAGTATTGGGAGGGAGTGTACTTACACTCGAACCCAGAAAACATCAAGCATGTAAAATGATTTAGACAAATATTGGGAGGGAGTGATACTTACACTCGAACCTGGAGAATGTAAACATGTAAGATGAGTTAGATATGCATTGGGAGGGGGTGTACTTACACTCGAACCCGGAAAATGCAAATATGTTCCTTAACGGGCCATTTTTGTAAAACGTCGAACTTAAAGATAAAGTCAGAATATAAAAACTGAGGCGAGGTCTTAATGCATACCGGGAGGGTTGCAATAATAACAATTTTGGTAAAACACCCGGTGGATGGGTAAGAATTAAACACATGCGTAAACCAAGAGACGTGAACGCGGGTTGAAAGATCAAAGTAACGTGGATTACGAGTTATGACTATAAAATCTCGTATATAGAAATTGTGAGTAAATATGTTCAACTATTCGAAGTCGAATGGGTCGAATAAAGAATAAAGTTGATTGTTTATAAGTGATGGATTTCACATTAATAGGTCAAACATGTTGAATACAATATAACGCCGAATGGCACAAATGAGCACTAGCCAGATAAAGGTAGTGTTAAATGCAAGAGAATAATGAGCCCGACAATGGGACATAATCAAACACGAATGTATGTAAACTGGATAATGGTGAGCATAAGATAAACCGACGCATAAATGACGTGAGAAATCATAAAGTCGGAAAATGTGCCCGAAAAGAAACGAATGTAGCCTTAGACTACGGTCAAGGTCAAAGATAATATCAAAACGATAATAAATGATGTTAAGCAAAAACATGGTGCCTTAACGCCGTATGCGTATATAAATGTATACACATTTGAAGGAAGACTCGAATAAAAGATGATCTACGGGATCATCATAACCTACGAGGTATTAATTAGAGCAAAAGGTCTACGGGGCCAAAACGACCCACGGGTCATGAATGGAAAGAAGTTATAAGGACTTCGCCTTAAAGAGGTGAATGTCTAATCAAAAAAAAAAAAAAAAATATAGCCCATAAGGCTAAGTGATAAACCTACGGGTTAGATGGAATAAAGCAAGGAAATCAGTTAAGAATCCCCGCATAAAAACTAAGACTGTAAAGGATTAAATTACGGACTGTCAATATCCCGGTATGGATGATTGACACAAGATAAAGAAAAGATCCTAAAACTAAAACTTCGGTTTTAGTAAGAAATAATGTTCTTACAAACATAAATTCTGATAGGAGTTTAAATAGTAAGCATGAAAGATACAAGTCTTGACACTGATAGGCGCAAGATGATATATTCGAAAGGTGATATTCTCAAAAATGAAAAGTTGATATAAATTAAACATGATGTAACACAATCACGGTCAAGAAATGTAATGTGAAGTAGAATCACAATATGACCAAGCAAGCGGTAAAACGGAACTGGACAAATAAGTCTAGTTAGTGAGACCAGTTAAGGTCAACAATTCAAGTCAAGAAATTTGGTTTGCTCGAAAACGGTGGGATCGGTATAGCTGAACCGAATAGATAAATTTGAAAACAAAAGAATTTGTTGCTAAAAGTGAAATATTTCACTAAAGACCTTTAAACGGGTCAAAGTAACGGATTCACAAAGAATTCGATAGGATATGAAAGCAAGAAATATCGCTAAGTTAATTAAACTAGTGGAAATAACGAGATTACGTTATTCCCAGTCGCATTATGTCATGTAAGATACATAGATGATTAATAACCAAAAGAGTATTACCATACTTTTCTGGTAATACTAACAATCGGTTAAGATAGGAGAAATGCTTAATTGATTATCGAGAGAAAATGCATGGAGTTAAACTCGATAAATTATGTAAGAAAAGGTTTCGAGGACGAAACCTCTTTAAGGGGGGCAGACTTGTAACACCCCGAAAACGGGTTTGGTAATCAAACCCCGTTAGCACTAAAAGACGGGTAAAATACCGTTAGCGGTAAAACTTACCCGGTAAATATTAGGATTTTAAATAATTAATCCTAATATTAAATAAGAAGTGAATAAAAGCTTTTAATGAAATGAAATTTGTAAAAGTCCGAGTAACGGGACTTAAAATACAACGGGTTTTTAACTCCCGGAACCCACTAAGTTAACTAGGTAAGATTAACCTAGTTAGTAATGGGTAATTAAATAATAAACTATGAGTTATAGTTTCATTTATGAATATCTAAACTTGAGGGACCAAAACCGTGAAAAAGGAAACAAGTTTTATTTAATAAAAAAAAAATAATAACACACCACACACACTAAGTGTGTGGATCGATCTCCAGGAGCGACCAGGAGGGTGAAAACCCTAGAACTCAACAAATCTTGCAAATTGAAGGTTCAATTCAAGTCCAAATCGAATTCTAAACATAGATTCCTGATCCTCATCACAAGGGGATTACAAGGTATGTAAAATTTTGAGAAATCTTTCAACTTGAAATTCTCATGAATTTTGAATAATCTGAGATTCTAGTTGCATGTGTATGTTATGATGACTTAGGAACTACTATAGTGTTTAGGGACAAACCCTAGACAAACACAAGCTGAAATCATGTGAATTTTTAGTGAAAATTATGATCACCATTGTAGGTGATTAGTGAGTTATGTTAAATTTGATGAACACTAGGAAATAGATTGTTAATCTAGTGTAAATTGACAATTTTGAAGTGAATTCAGAAATTGTAGAAGTTAACCACTTTGTAAGACGGTTGATTTATGTGAAATTTTGGGCTAAGAGATAAGCTAGAGACATGATAAATAAACATGTAAAATTCTGCCCTTAAGGTGTTTGATGAAATGCCTCAAAGAAGGCTCGAAACTAGAATTTTTGTAGTTAAAACACTTAATTGTGATGTTTTCGCTATTATACAAAATGTGATTAAAAAGAGTTCTAAATATGATGAACGTGGTTAGAACTTTGGTTAAAACGGTGGTCTAAAGATAACGCCTACCGGGTAATTAAAGAATGCTAAAACTAGTTGATGAACTCGAATATGCAATTAGTATACTAACGGGCATTTGACTTTTTAAAAGTCAAACTGACCTATAATCCGATAAATGGTAATCTTTGGTATGAAATGTGTAAGGTGGAATAATCGTATTAAATTGTGATTAAACTAACCACCTTGAAAACAATGATGATAGTTTGACGCGTAACAAGCTAGGTGGAAGCTTGATGAGGGAGCGGGTCAAACGAATCAAGAAGGAAAGGAAAAAGCATAGTTCGGACACGAGGTAAGTATATCTTACACTAGTCATATATTTCATAATATCCTTTTGTCGTATTACGAAAAAAAAGGATAATTTATGACGTAAGCCATAGTAGGCTAAAAAGTGTTAAGAAATGGAATTTTAAGTAAGTGACCGCACGGTGTAAATCGGAGCGAGTCATATATATATATTTATTTACGAGGTGGTAATAAATATCATCTCGCTAATATAATCGGTCAATTCGGCCAAACGGGTCAAAAGGTGAAATTATCACCCTTTGACGATATCGACTAATGGGTTGTCAAGATGCATGATTTTAGGAAATAAATAGCACATGGATGCTTACATCGCTATCGTTTAGCAGCCACTAAGGAAATGTATTAAAACGGGTCAATATATTGATCCGAGCCAGGTATGTATAATAATACAACTCATCATGTAGAGCTTGGAGTTTTATAATAGTTAGACGAGGTTAAAATAAGATATCCGGTTACCTTTTAGGTAACCGAATAAGTTGAGTTATGATTAAGGTGTTTTAGAAACATATTTGTTTCTAAAACAAGAATATGGTTAAAAGGTCGGATTTGGGGTTCAAACAAGCACTAATAGTCCTTCGTCGTAAAAGAATGACAAAAATTGACTAAAACGCCCTAGTTGGCTAATTCAAATAAACAACCTTTAAAGGTAGTTTTTGTCACACCCCAACCGATGGCGGAATCATCGGGGCGCGGCACTGAGCGAAACAGATTGTTCAGAAGTTTCCACAACAACTATCATACAATTTAGTTATATAACACGTCCCATACCGTGTTCCAAATAATAACAAGTTATCATAGAAATCAACTAAATAATATGGGAACTGTTCCGACAACTCAAATTCTTAATTATTACAAACCAAAAGTAAATATTGTTTTAAGACCTCTAGACGACCACTGTGGATCTTACTGACTACAGGTGCCAGTGCAAGATCTACAGATAATTATGGCCCTGGAACAGGTACGTGGACACTGTCCTAAGGACACAGGCTCCTAGAAGTTTATTATTGCCTCGCTTCCCTAGCACGTTAGTAGCTTAAACACCTGTCACATACGTTAAAATAAAAGTCAATACATATGATGTAAAGGTGAGTACACAAGTTTGATATAGCATATAGAGTTCGAATAGTTTACGCATAACCAAGCACGTACACAAGGGCAAACGATGCATGTAAATTATCAACTTGGGACCATCAATACCAATGACTTCGAGTTGACTGTCCGAGACAGTTCGCAATACATGATTACCACCGTAATCCATGCAGGTAATTGTCCTTAGCAACCCCCGTGTGAACGGGTGCTGAGTCCAAACTATAGTACTATGTTGCTAAAGCAGGTAGATAGCACTCCACGTGTAACATAATAAACAGCAATCATTTAGACAAGTATTACATGCAGGTAGGTTAGCGTTCAAATAGTTTGTGTTGTTTGTGAACTTGATAGATTACGTATGTAACACCCAAAAGTGCTGAAAGCAAAAAGGGATCGAGTATACTCACAGTGGTTGATTGTGGATTGAAGGGAGCACTGAGAATAGGTTAGCCTGAATAGTTCGATAACACAACGATGAGTAACGCGGAAAAGTAAACAGAGGAAATTGGATCGGATAGACCAATCGATCGGACAGTTGTTCGATCGAGTGGGCTGTTCGATTGGTTTGAAAGTCCGTTCGAACATCCATTCGATCGGCTGGCTGGCTCGGTCGGCTGGTTCCTTCAAGTGGATTGTTTCTTCCTTTGATGTGAAGGATGTGTTTGTGTATGAGGGTTTGTACTACCCTTCAGGTTGGTCGATCGAACAACTGTTCGATCGGTTAGCCCAACCGATCGGCTAGCATTGCAGACTGGGCAAGATGTCACTCGATCGGTTAGCATGCTCGATCGGGTGACATTCCATTGTTTCAAGAGTCTAAGTGTTTAAGTGTAGTATTTCATGATTCGAGCAGTAATGATTACAATCGAGTAGCGTAGTCGATCGAACAGTACCTCGTCAATATTACACCTTGTGAGTTTGGGGGCCTAAGTGCTAGTCGATCGGTTAGCCTAGCCGATCGGCTGGCATAGTCGTTCGGTTGGGCTGTTCGATCGAACAGCCTAGCCGTTCGGCCAGCTTCTCGATTCGGTTAACTTTTCACCTAACACTTGGTTATTCCCGTTAATTGTTGATGTTTTAGAGATATTTTGACTACGAGTTGAACCACAAAACTGAAGTCCCCATTTAGCCTACTGACTTAAGCAGGAATCACCCAAACTCGGTCAGAGACGGTTTGGAACCCAAGTCTAACGTTTAACCCGGAATCGGTATATCTCTCGGTAGAACCCGAATCTTGAACCATGTGTTTGTTTAGATGGTTTATAAATCGGTTCGAGCTTCGTTTTCACCGGTTTGAGTGTAAAAGAGTTGAAAGATAGATGAAAACCCATCTTCCAATCCTTTCCCATCGTGAAATGTTAAGATCTTTGGAAGATTTTAGGTTATTTATGTGGAAATCGGTTAGATCTAGCTTATTCATGGTTGAATGAAGTCAAGAACATGAAGTTCTTGATGAACACCAAGAACACCATGATGACATCACTCATGAACACCTAGATCTTGGTGATTTCATGGATGAAATTCAGATTTTGAAAGATAGAAAGATGGAGAATCGATTAATGAACAAAAACGTACAAGGATTAGAGTGAAATACTTACCGGTTTGAGAGAAATCTGAGATTTAGTGAGAAGAAGAGGCTGGTCGGTCAGAGCTTTTCCAAAAGTGGAAAGGTTGACAAAGACAGCCCTATTTATAGGCTTCCAAAAGAGGAAAGGGTCAGCTGATCGAACAGCATTCCTGATCGAGCAGCTGTCCGATCGAACAGCCTGTTCGATCGGCTAGCCTGTTCGATCAGGTTGCCCTGTTCGATCGGCTAGCCTGTTCGATCAGGTTGCCCTGTTCGAACGGCTTGCCTAGTCTTGAGTGTTTTGCGACGATTTTCGATATTTCGACTTCGATGAACGATGATTTGAGAATGGTAGAATTCCTAATCAAATTACTTTTAGTTCCAACTACTATATCTAACATACAAGCATCCTTACACCACGATTTGGATTCGATTTCGATTGAGTTTGATTCACCTTTGAGTCTTGATTGATTTTGATTGATTCACCACACACTTTAACATAAAAGTAAACATGCACAAGTAACACATAAGGCACACACACACGTATAAAAGTACTAAAATCCCCACACTTGAGTTTGATGATTGATTTGATTAGCTTGATTATTGATTGACTAGCTTTATTGCGTTGTTACTTCCTATCATTCACAGTCGGTCGTTGATTCACAGTTCGATTATCGGCCGGTTAGTTTGATTATACAACACTTACTCCAAATAATACGAAAATCAAAATGAAACTAAAATGAAATTAATCTTTATTAATCTTTAATTCCAATAACAGTCAACACTTGACTTTGACCTTGACTTTGGAAAACACGGGGTGTTACAGTCTCCCCTCCTTTAGGGAATTTCGTCCCGAAATTAGGCCGAGAACCGTACATCGCCGTGTGATTTTACCTATTTGATGCTTCAGATCTATCTGAACAAATGCGGGTACTTGGCCTTCATGTCACTTTCGAGTTCCCAAGTGAACTCTGCGCCTCGTTTGCCTTCCCATCGTACCTTCACAATAGGAATGCGAGAGCGTCTGAGTTGCTTGGTCTGTCGGTCCATGATTTCGACAGGCTTTTCCACGAAGTGTAGAGTCTTATTGACCTGAAGATCGTCGAGTGGTATTATTGCGTCGTGGTCAGCTACGCATTTTCGAAGGTTTGAAATATGGAAAGTCGGGTGGACATTGCTGAGTTCCTCCGGTAGTTCGAGTTTGTAGGCAACTTTACCGATCCTTTCCAGAATCTTAAAAGGTCCAACAAATCGAGGCGCAAGTTTCCCTCTTTTGCCGAATCGGACTACTCCCTTCCAAGGTGATACCTTTAGGAGCACGTAGTCGCCAACTGCAAATTCGCGGGGCCTGCGTCGTTTATCGGCGTACGTCTTTTGTCTGTCCCGGGCCTTTACCAAATTTTCCCTTATCTGGTGGATCTTGTCAGTCGTTTCTTGCAGAATCTCGGGCCCAGTCAATTGTGAATGACCGACCTCGTGCCATACAATAGGCGAGCGACATCTCCTACCATACAAGGCTTCGAAAGGTGCCATTTCGATGCTGGAGTGATAGCTATTATTGTACGAAAATTCGACCAACGGTAGGTGTTTGCTCCAACTACCACCAAAATCGATAACACACGCACGGAGCATGTCTTCGATAGTACGAATTGTTCTTTCAGTCTGCCCGTCGGTTTGCGGGTGGAATGCGGTACTTAAATTCAGCGTCGTACCTAGAGCTGCTTGAAAAGTTTCCCACAATCTCGATGTAAACCGAGCATCGCGATCTGAAATGATGTCTCGAGGCGTACCATGATTCTTAATGATCTCGTCGGTGTAGATTTGGGCTAGCTTGGCCACCTTATAGTCTTCTCGTATTGGCAGAAAGTGGGCTGATTTGGTTAGACGGTCGACTATAACCCAAATACTGTCGTGACCTGATGGCGTGGTCGGAAGCTTAGTTATGAAATCCATAGCTATGCTTTCCCACTTCCATACGGGTATCGGCGGTTGTTCGAGTAAGCCTGAGGGTCTTTGGTGTTCAGCCTTGACTCTTGCACAAGTTAAACAGCTACCAACATATAGAGCAATATCCCTTTTCATCCCAGGCCACCAGTATTTGTAGCGAAGGTCCTGGTACATTTTGTCCGCACCGGGATGAATGGAATATCGGGATTTGTGGGCTTCGTTCATGATAATCTTTCGCAAATCTGTCCTCCTCGGAACCCAGATTCGGTCCAGATAATAGAATATCCCATTGGCTTTGCTCACGAGCTGAGTTCCATCGTGATAAATTCGTTCTTTCTTCAACGTACGCTCGTTAAAGCATGCGTGTTGTGCTTCGCGGATGAGAGCTTCGAGGTTATACTGAGCCTGGATGTTTCGAACACCTATCACGTAATTCTTTCTGCTGAGGGCGTCTGCAACTACATTCGCCTTGCCTGGGTGATAACGGATCTCACAGTCGTAATCGTTGAGAAGTTCTACCCATCGGCGTTGACGCATATTGAGTTCTCTCTGGTTAAAGATGTGTTGTAGGCTCTTATGATCAGTGAAGATCGTACACTTTGTACCATACAGGTAGTGTCGCCAAATCTTTAAGGCAAAGACAACTGCGCCTAGCTCGAGGTCATGGGTTGTATAGTTCTTCTCGTGAATTTTGAGCTGTCGAGATGCGTAAGCTATAACCTTGTCTCGTTGCATGAGAACACATCCAAGTCCAAGGTTTGAAGCATCACAATAGACAACGAAGTCATCGCTTCCGTCCGGCAGTGTAAGAACTGGTGCATGGCACAGCATGTGTTTGAGGGTTTGGAAAGCAGTCTCTTGCGCGGTTCCCCACACAAAAGGCTTGTCTTTATGAGTAAGGGAGGTAAGCGGTACAGCAATCTTTGAGAATCCTTCGATGAATCGCCGGTAGTAACCAGCTAGTCCGAGAAAAGAGCGAACTTCTGACGGATTCTTTGGCGTAACCCATCCCTTGACTGCCTCAATCTTTGCAGGATCAACGTGTATACCCCGACTATTCACAATGTGACCCAGAAATTGAACCTCCTCTAACCAGAACTCACACTTGGAGAATTTGGCGTAGAGTTGGTTTCCCTGAAGCAATTCGAGAACCAATCGCAAATGCTGCGCATGTTCGGCCCTCGATCTGGAATAGATCAGGACATCGTCGATAAATACAATGACGAAACGGTCTAAGAACGGTTTACACACGCGATTCATCAGATCCATGAAGACCGCGGGTGCGTTGGTCAGACCAAAAGGCATGACAACAAATTCGTAGTGGCCGTATCGGGTTCGAAAGGCGGTTTTGGGTATATCTTCCTCTTGAATCCGCAACTGATGATAGCCTGAACGTAGATCAATCTTGGAGAAACACTGAGCACCTTGTAGTTGGTCAAACAGATAATCGATTCTTGGTAAGGGGTATCGGTTCTTGATGGTCAGCTTGTTCAATTCCCGGTAATCGATGCACATTCGAAACGACCCGTCCTTCTTTTTGACGAAAAGGACTGGTGCGCCCCATGGAGAAGTGCTCGGGCGAATGAAGCCTTTTTCAAGTAACTCTTGGAGTTGGTTTGAGAGTTCTCGCATCTCAGATGGAGCGAGTCGATACGGAGCCTTGGCCACTGGGTTGGCTCCTGGAATAAGGTCGATTCGAAAGTCGATATCACGACTTGGAGGTAATCCAGGAAGATCATCAGGGAACACCTGAGGAAATTCTCGGACAACAGGAACATTATTGACTTCAACTTTCTTTTTCTTGTCCGTCTCTGCTACAACAATGTTGGCCAAGAAGGCTCGATATTCCTTGCGGAGATATTTGCGAGCTTGAAGACAGGACATGAGCTTGAGATCTTTTGCAGTAGTTTCACCATAAACACATAGAGTATCCCCACTAGCTAGCACAAAACGAATCATCTTGTCGGAACACACAACTTCAGCACGGTTTTCACGAAGAAAGTCCATGCCTACTATGACATCGAAACTTCCGAGTTGCATTGGAATGAGATTAATCGGGAATATATGATTGTTGAGCTCGAGAGTACAATCACGGAGCACAGAATTGACAGCAATGGTTCTTCCGGTAGCGACTTCTACTTCGAAGGGTGTCGAAAGATAAGAGTGCTTACGTCTAAGAAGTTTCTCGAATTCAAAGGACACAAAGCAGTTATCGGCTCCAGTATCAAACAAACATGATGCATATATACCATTCACAAGGAACGTACCATTGACCACGTTGTTATCAGCTTGAGCCTGGCGTGCATTGATGTTGAAAGTTCTGGCGTGAGCGGCTTGTTGTTGAGGCTGTTGTTGTTGTTGCTGGGGTTGTTGGGCTTCTTGTTTCACCACCCTGTTCGGGCACCGGTTCGCGAAGTGGTTAGGGTCACCACATGCAAAGCAGGTCCGAACATTGTTTGCCGGGGCCTGTGCAGCTTGAGGAGCTTGAGGAGCTGGGAGTAGAGCCTGGTTAACAGCGGCTTGAGCTTGAGCTTGACGGGGACCATAGCGGCAACTTGCAGTGAAATGCCCGTAAACGTTGCAGTGGGCACAGAATCGGCAGGCCACACCCACCGGGTGATGATAAGAACATGTAGCACAGAGTGGGTGGGGGCCGGTGTACGCACGCTTCGCCGGCGGCGCATTGATCACTGGCGCAGTGCGCTGTGGTTGCTGCTGTTGTGGCGGTACTGACTGAAGAGGAGCAGCATTGGTTGCGGCAGCGCAACTTTTGTTCTTCTTTCTTCTTCTCGAAGACTTGGAGGCTTGAGTAGTGGTGTTATCGGTTGATGCTGCGGTGACTTGATGCAGAGACTTGGTTTGTTTATCCCAGAAACCAGCCTTCACCCGCTTGTCATTAATCTCAGCGGCGAGCAGGTAGGTTTCCTCAATCGTTGCGGGCTTGGAGGCGTGAACAAAATCTGCGACACAATCCGGAAGAGCACGGATGTATTTCTTGATGGTCATGTCAGAAGTCTTGACCTGGTCGGGACATATGATACTCAATTGCTTGAAACGAGCAGTGAGACCAGCATTGTCTCCCTCCTTTTGCTTGATACCCCAGAACTCATCCTCCAACTTTTGGCGTTCGTGGGGAGGACAGAACTCGTCCATCATGATCGCTTTCAATTCCTTCCACGTCAGCTCGTATGCAGCGTCGTTCCCGCGCTTGTTCCTTTCTGCGGTCCACCAGTCCAAAGCTCGCGACTGGAAGACACCGGTAGCATTGAGAGTACGGAGGTGATCTGGGCATCCGCTTTGACGAAGGGTGACTTCTACCGAGTCAAACCAATGAAACAGAGCCGTAGGGCCATCTTCACCGGTAAACTCTTTTGGCCCACATGCCTTGAATTGTTTGAAGCTAAAAGTAGCCTTGTTGGAGTCTTTGGGCGTGAGGGTTCGGGATTCCTCAGATGACTTGCTTGCGTTCTCGAATACTTCACTCACAGCCTTCGCTACTGTTTTAGAGAGGATAGCAGCAAGACGACGATCTCTCTTCTCCCGACGAGTAAGACGTAGACGAGGCCTTGATGATGACGACATGGTCTGCAATAGACATCGCCATAGGGCTCAACACACAAGAATTCGAGTCTCGCACGTCTTAGTTTACTAAAGCTTAGAATCACGTCGCATTTCACGTTACATAACACATACAAACACATAAGCACAATATCACAGGGGCAATTAGAGCACATAAGCAACTAAGCAAATAGAGCACTTAATTTCCTAAACACGTACGAAATTTTATCACAGAAGCAGTCAGAAAACAGAAACCTATATCCACATGTCGAGTGTCGTTTGTTTTGCGTATCGGATAGCATCACATCGTATCGTCTAACTTAGTCGTATAGCGTAGCCTAGCACACTGGTTTCGTTCGGATCACATCAACAAGGGTTTGAATCGAGATAGGATAACAACAAAAGTCACGCAGATTGATAACAAATGGAGTAACCAACAAATCTTAAAAACACGTAAACAGGTAAATCATATAAAATCAACAAGGCAACACTCATAATCGGAAAATGGATTGTCTGCGGCTACTAGACTTTGACTAACCATGGCAATTTAACTATTCACAGTTGACTTGTCGTCACTTTCGACTCTAGGGGACATGTTTCTGCCTCGATTCTTGGGCATCATGCATGCGCATTCTAGGCCATACTCGTGAGTTCAGGTCGTTGGAGTCCGTCAATTGCCTTGGCGAGATGAAATAATGTTGGAAAAACTGCCAAGGTTAGGGTTTCACCCCTAGCTTAGCAATTTCTTCCTTGTTTTAAGAAAATTCAGAGGAAAGTTTCCATCAAATTAAGGGTTTCAGCCCTGATTTGGTATAATTCTCCCCCGTTTAGAAAATCGTACAAAATAATTGGCAAAATTTTGTAATTTAGGCAGGAATTTGCGGATTTCACTCCTAATCCCGTCCAAATTATGAAATTTGGCTCGGAGTTCGGATGTAATGATAGAATCATAAAATGAACACATAAACTGGGTCTCTTGGTTCCTAACTATAGTCTAGGTCTCTAAGACAGCGATCCGGACTAGATCGTGTCTAACCTAATTCCCTATAGTTATGGCTCTGATACCAATCTGTCACACCCCAACCGATGGCGGAATCATCGGGGCGCGGCACTGAGCGAAACAGATTGTTCAGAAGTTTCCACAACAACTATCATACAATTTAGTTATATAACACGTCCCATACCGTGTTCCAAATAATAACAAGTTATCATAGAAATCAACTAAACAATATGGGAACTGTTCCGACAACTCAAATTCTTAATTATTACAAACCAAAAGTAAATATTGTTTTAAGACCTCTAGACGACCACTGTGGATCTTACTGACTACAGGTGCCAGTGCAAGATCTACAGATAATTATGGCCCTGGAACAGGTACGTGGACACTGTCCTAAGGACACAGGCTCCTAGAAGTTTATTATTGCCTCGCTTCCCTAGCACGTTAGTAGCTTAAACACCTGTCACATACGTTAAAATAAAAGTCAATACATATGATGTAAAGGTGAGTACACAAGTTTGATATAGCATATAGAGTTCGAATAGTTTACGCATAACCAAGCACGTACACAAGGGCAAACGATGCATGTAAATTATCAACTTGGGACCATCAATACCAATGACTTCGAGTTGACTGTCCGAGACAGTTCGCAATACATGATTACCACCGTAATCCATGCAGGTAATTGTCCTTAGCAACCCCCGTGTGAACGGGTGCTGAGTCCAAACTATAGTACTATGTTGCTAAAGCAGGTAGATAGCACTCCACGTGTAACATAATAAACAGCAATCATTTAGACAAGTATTACATGCAGGTAGGTTAGCGTTCAAATAGTTTGTGTTGTTTGTGAACTTGATAGATTACGTATGTAACACCCAAAAGTGCTGAAAGCAAAAAGGGATCGAGTATACTCACAGTGGTTGATTGTGGATTGAAGGGAGCACTGAGAATAGGTTAGCCTGAATAGTTCGATAACACAACGATGAGTAACGCGGAAAAGTAAACAGAGGAAATTGGATCGGATAGACCAATCGATCGGACAGTTGTTCGATCGAGTGGGCTGTTCGATTGGTTTGAAAGTCCGTTCGAACATCCATTCGATCGGCTGGCTGGCTCGGTCGGCTGGTTCCTTCAAGTGGATTGTTTCTTCCTTTGATGTGAAGGATGTGTTTGTGTATGAGGGTTTGTACTACCCTTCAGGTTGGTCGATCGAACAACTGTTCGATCGGTTAGCCCAACCGATCGGCTAGCATTGCAGACTGGGCAAGATGTCACTCGATCGGTTAGCATGCTCGATCGGGTGACATTCCATTGTTTCAAGAGTCTAAGTGTTTAAGTGTAGTATTTCATGATTCGAGCAGTAATGATTACAATCGAGTAGCGTAGTCGATCGAACAGTACCTCGTCAATATTACACCTTGTGAGTTTGGGGGCCTAAGTGCTAGTCGATCGGTTAGCCTAGCCGATCGGCTGGCATAGTCGTTCGGTTGGGCTGTTCGATCGAACAGCCTAGCCGTTCGGCCAGCTTCTCGATTCGGTTAACTTTTCACCTAACACTTGGTTATTCCCGTTAATTGTTGATGTTTTAGAGATATTTTGACTACGAGTTGAACCACAAAACTGAAGTCCCCATTTAGCCTACTGACTTAAGCAGGAATCACCCAAACTCGGTCAGAGACGGTTTGGAACCCAAGTCTAACGTTTAACCCGGAATCGGTATATCTCTCGGTAGAACCCGAATCTTGAACCATGTGTTTGTTTAGATGGTTTATAAATCGGTTCGAGCTTCGTTTTCACCGGTTTGAGTGTAAAAGAGTTGAAAGATAGATGAAAACCCATCTTCCAATCCTTTCCCATCGTGAAATGTTAAGATCTTTGGAAGATTTTAGGTTATTTATGTGGAAATCGGTTAGATCTAGCTTATTCATGGTTGAATGAAGTCAAGAACATGAAGTTCTTGATGAACACCAAGAACACCATGATGACATCACTCATGAACACCTAGATCTTGGTGATTTCATGGATGAAATTCAGATTTTGAAAGATAGAAAGATGGAGAATCGATTAATGAACAAAAACGTACAAGGATTAGAGTGAAATACTTACCGGTTTGAGAGAAATCTGAGATTTAGTGAGAAGAAGAGGCTGGTCGGTCAGAGCTTTTCCAAAAGTGGAAAGGTTGACAAAGACAGCCCTATTTATAGGCTTCCAAAAGAGGAAAGGGTCAGCTGATCGAACAGCATTCCTGATCGAGCAGCTGTCCGATCGAACAGCCTGTTCGATCGGCTAGCCTGTTCGATCAGGTTGCCCTGTTCGATCGGCTAGCCTGTTCGATCAGGTTGCCCTGTTCGAACGGCTTGCCTAGTCTTGAGTGTTTTGCGACGATTTTCGATATTTCGACTTCGATGAACGATGATTTGAGAATGGTAGAATTCCTAATCAAATTACTTTTAGTTCCAACTACTATATCTAACATACAAGCATCCTTACACCACGATTTGGATTCGATTTCGATTGAGTTTGATTCACCTTTGAGTCTTGATTGATTTTGATTGATTCACCACACACTTTAACATAAAAGTAAACATGCACAAGTAACACATAAGGCACACACACACGTATAAAAGTACTAAAATCCCCACACTTGAGTTTGATGATTGATTTGATTAGCTTGATTATTGATTGACTAGCTTTATTGCGTTGTTACTTCCTATCATTCACAGTCGGTCGTTGATTCACAGTTCGATTATCGGCCGGTTAGTTTGATTATACAACACTTACTCCAAATAATACGAAAATCAAAATGAAACTAAAATGAAATTAATCTTTATTAATCTTTAATTCCAATAACAGTCAACACTTGACTTTGACCTTGACTTTGGAAAACACGGGGTGTTACAGTTTTGAAACAAGTTTTACGATCAAGTAAGTAATTGAAATAAGTATTAAGTCGCAAAGGATGTAAACCTTTGGTCAAATGACTCCATACGAGTCTTTGTCGTGAATTTAGTAATCCGACGAGAAAAACTCGGATTATATAGATTTCCCCCTTAAGTCCACCACAAATAAGTTTGTGGTGGAAGATCACTCGATAAGAAATGTTGTATGTTAGTGCTAGAAATGAATGAGAGCGTTTCATGATCAAAATATGTATAAACACCCTTAACGGGTCAAAATATGCATATGAGCGTAAACGGGTTTAAGATACGTAAGGAACCCGTGACTTGAACCTAATATGATAGGAATTATTGAAATTATGATTACCGTGAGAATAAGGATCAAACAAACATGTTTCGTTTGATAAAAACATGAATGGGTCAAAATTACGGCAAATTGGAAAAGCTGGATGCAGAGTCCACCGTAAATTACGGTGCCACCGTAATTTACGGTGGAGATGAAAAGTCTTACGGTAGCCCCCTACTGGTTTACGGTAGGGGTACGTAAAACCAGTGGCCACCGTAAATTACGGTGCCACCGTAATTTACGGTGGAGGTCAGGTTGAAATTGTTGTTTTGTTATCAGTTGTTTCTCGGACCCGTTTAGACACGTTTAAAACCCTGTATGACTAAGCATTTCATGTTTATGAAATGTAGGTACACTATGGGATGCCGGAAGACGATCAAACTAAAGAACCGAACACAATAAAGACTCATGCTTCCGCACATTGCCTCGTTGTAAATTTTAACGACGAACCCAATCACATTCGTAAAATAGCTTATGAATTGTAAAAGTCTTAATTTACTCAGAATTTCCTAAGGATACGTAACACTAAATACATGTTTGTATTCGTAATTTATACGAAAACCTTTAAAATAATAACTAGAGTGTTACAAGTTGGTAATCAGAGCTCATGGTTAAAGAGTAAGGTGTGTTCGGTTCGAGGCTTGATCGCAAATCCGGTAAGTGTATGTATGTTAATCGTTTAGCGTATTAAAGTGTTGTAAACAACACATAGGGTTATTGTGAAATACACGTTACCCCAAATTAAATGATAGATATGGTTAACAACATTTCGTGCGTTGACACATATAGTACAAAAGCCTTGTACTATGATACGGGCATTTAGTAAAGTTGACATTACTAACTTTGTGAATGTCTTGATTGAAGGACACTTACATTTAAAGATGGCAAAGGTTAAACAAATGCAAGATGTGATAGAGGAACAGTCCGAGGCATGACAAGAGGAACATGCCCATCAAGGACTAAATCGCGTAACGACCGCGAACAAGGCTAATGGCAAGAGAAGCCCGTTAGGGCAAGCATTATCAGGTGCACGTTTTAAATCATTGCATTAATAGTAATATGCAACAGATATGTAGAGATTGAAAGTTGCATATGTAGATTGAAAACTTGGAAAGACCTGAATAGAAAACCTATCCGGGATATTGTTTCCAAGAAAAACAGATAGAGGTATTACTTACATAGGGCGTGATGTGAAAACTGTAAAAAGGTCATGCGTGTCATGTGTTAATCGCTTACTCTGGCCAAGTAAGTAGCGGCATATGATACCATGAACTTCTTATGGCGGACACGTTTACACCCGATGTAGTAAGGGCAGGGTGAATGGGACTAATTGAAAAGTACCCAAATGAATCAGATAAGCAAAATATTTGATAATAATGTAAACGCACAACCAAGTGACGGGAGCGTATTACATTAGGATAATGAGCCCGGGTGAAGGGACAAACAAGCACGTAAAAATGATATAGACAAGTATTGGGAGGGAGTGTACTTACACTCGAACCCAGAAAACATCAAGCATGTAAAATGATTTAGACAAGTATTGGGAGGGAGTGTACTTACACTCGAACCCAGAAAACATCAAGCATGTAAAATGATTTAGACAAGTATTGGGAGGGAGTGTACTTACACTCGAACCCAGAAAACATCAAGCATGTAAAATGATTTAGACAAGTATTGGGAGGGAGTGTACTTACACTCGAACCCAGAAAACATCAAGCATGTAAAATGATTTAGACAAATATTGGGAGGGAGTGATACTTACACTCGAACCTGGAGAATGTAAACATGTAAGATGAGTTAGATATGCATTGGGAGGGGGTGTACTTACACTCGAACCCGGAAAATGCAAATATGTTCCTTAACGGGCCATTTTTGTAAAACGTCGAACTTAAAGATAAAGTCAGAATATAAAAACTGAGGCGAGGTCTTAATGCATACCGGGAGGGTTGCAATAATAACAATTTTGGTAAAACACCCGGTGGATGGGTAAGAATTAAACACATGCGTAAACCAAGAGACGTGAACGCGGGTTGAAAGATCAAAGTAACGTGGATTACGAGTTATGACTATAAAATCTCGTATATAGAAATTGTGAGTAAATATGTTCAACTATTCGAAGTCGAATGGGTCGAATAAAGAATAAAGTTGATTGTTTATAAGTGATGGATTTCACATTAATAGGTCAAACATGTTGAATACAATATAACGCCGAATGGCACAAATGAGCACTAGCCAGATAAAGGTAGTGTTAAATGCAAGAGAATAATGAGCCCGGCAATGGGACATAATCAAACACGAATGTATGTAAACTGGATAATGGTGAGCATAAGATAAACCGACGCATAAATGACGTGAGAAATCATAAAGTCGGAAAATGTGCCCGAAAAGAAACGAATGTAGCCTTAGACTACGGTCAAGGTCAAAGATAATATCAAAACGATAATAAATGATGTTAAGCAAAAACATGGTGCCTTAACGCCGTATGCGTATATAAATGTATACACATTTGAAGGAAGACTCGAATAAAAGATGATCTACGGGATCATCATAACCTACGAGGTATTAATTAGAGCAAAAGGTCTACGGGGCCAAAACGACCCACGGGTCATGAATGGAAAGAAGTTATAAGGACTTCGCCTTAAAGAGGTGAATGTCTAATCAAAAAAAAAAAAATATAGCCCATAAGGCTAAGTGATAAACCTACGGGTTAGATGGAATAAAGCAAGGAAATCAGTTAAGAATCCCCGCATAAAAACTAAGACTGTAAAGGATTAAATTACGGACTGTCAATATCCCGGTATGGATGATTGACACAAGATAAAGAAAAGATCCTAAAACTAAAACTTCGGTTTTAGTAAGAAATAATGTTCTTACAAACATAAATTCTGATAGGAATTTAAATAGTAAGCATGAAAGATACAAGTCTTGACACTGATAGGCGCAAGATGATATATTCGAAAGGTGATATTCTCAAAAATGAAAAGTTGATATAAATTAAACATGATGTAACACAATCACGGTCAAGAAATGTAATGTGAAGTAGAATCACAATATGACCAAGCAAGCGGTAAAAAGGAACTGGACAAATAAGTCTAGTTAGTGAGACCAGTTAAGGTCAACAATTCAAGTCAAGAAATTTGGTTTGCTCGAAAAAGGTGGGATCGGTATAGCTGAACCGAATAGATAAATTTGAAAACAAAAGAATTTGTTGCTAAAAGTGAAATATTTCACTAAAGACCTTTAAACGGGTCAAAGTAACGGATTCACAAAGAATTCGATAGGATATGAAAGCAAGAAATATCGCTAAGTTAATTAAACTAGTGGAAATAACGAGATTACGTTATTCCCAGTCGCATTATGTCATGTAAGATACATAGATGATTAATAACCAAAAGAGTATTACCATACTTTTCTGGTAATACTAACAATCGGTTAAGATAGGAGAAATGCTTAATTGATTATCGAGAGAAAATGCATGGAGTTAAACTCGATAAATTATGTAAGAAAAGGTTTCGAGGACGAAACCTCTTTAAGGGGGGCAGACTTGTAACACCCCGAAAACGGGTTTGGTAATCAAACCCCGTTAGCACTAAAAGACGGGTAAAATACCGTTAGCGGTAAAACTTACCCGGTAAATATTAGGATTTTAAATAATTAATCCTAATATTAAATAAGAAGTGAATAAAAGCTTTTAATGAAATGAAATTTGTAAAAGTCCGAGTAACGGGACTTAAAATACAACGGGTTTTTAACTCCCGGAACCCACTAAGTTAACTAGGTAAGATTAACCTAGTTAGTAATGGGTAATTAAATAATAAACTATGAGTTATAGTTTCATTTATGAATATCTAAACTTGAGGGACCAAAACCGTGAAAAAGGAAACAAGTTTTATTTAATAAAAAAAAAATAATAACACACCACACACACTAAGTGTGTGGATCGATCTCCAGGAGCGACCAGGAGGGTGAAAACCCTAGAACTCAACAAATCTTGCAAATTGAAGGTTCAATTCAAGTCCAAATCGAATTCTAAACATAGATTCCTGATCCTCATCACAAGGGGATTACAAGGTATGTAAAATTTTGAGAAATCTTTCAACTTGAAATTCTCATGAATTTTGAATAATCTGAGATTCTAGTTGCATGTGTATGTTATGATGACTTAGGAACTACTATAGTGTTTAGGGACAAACCCTAGACAAACACAAGCTGAAATCATGTGAATTTTTAGTGAAAATTATGATCACCATTGTAGGTGATTAGTGAGTTATGTTAAATTTGATGAACACTAGGAAATAGATTGTTAATCTAGTGTAAATTAACAATTTTGAAGTGAATTCAGAAATTGTAGAAGTTAACCACTTTGTAAGACGGTTGATTTATGTGAAATTTTGGGCTAAGAGATAAGCTAGAGACATGATAAATAAACATGTAAAATTCCGCCCTTAAGGTGTTTGATGAAATGCCTCAAAGAAGGCTCGAAACTAGAATTTTTGTAGTTAAAACACTTAATTGTGATGTTTTGGCTATTATACAAAATGTGATTAAAAAGAGTTCTAAATATGATGAACGTGGTTAGAACTTTGGTTAAAACGGTGGTCTAAAGATAACGCCTACCGGGTAATTAAAGAAAGCTAAAACTAGTTGATGAACTCGAATATGCAATCAGTATACTAACGGGCATTTGACTTTTTAAAAGTCAAACTGACCTATAATCCGATAAATGGTAATCTTTGGTATGAAATGTGTAAGGTGGAATAATCGTATTAAATTGTGATTAAACTAACCACCTTGAAAACAATGATGATAGTTTGACGCGTAACAAGCTAGGTGGAAGCTTGATGAGGGAGCGGGTCAAACGAATCAAGAAGGAAAGGAAAAAGCATAGTTCGGACACGAGGTAAGTATATCTTACACTAGTCATATATTTCATAATATCCTTTTGTCGTATTACGAAAAAAAAGGATAATTTATGACGTAAGCCATAGTAGGCTAAAAAGTGTTAAGAAATGGAATTTTAAGTAAGTGACCGCACGGTGTAAATCGGAGCGAGTCATATATATATATTTATTTACGAGGTGGTAATAAATATCATCTCGCTAATATAATCGGTCAATTCGGCCAAACGGGTCAAAAGGTGAAATTATCACCCTTTGACGATATCGACTAATGGGTTGTCAAGATGCATGATTTTAGGAAATAAATAGCACATGGATGCTTACATCGCTATCGTTTAGCAGCCACTAAGGAAATGTATTAAAACGGGTCAATATATTGATCCGAGCCAGGTATGTATAATAATACAACTCATCATGTAGAGCTTGGAGTTTTATAATAGTTAGACGAGGTTAAAATAAGATATCCGGTTACCTTTTAGGTAACCGAATAAGTTGAGTTATGATTAAGGTGTTTTAGAAACATATTTGTTTCTAAAACAAGAATATGGTTAAAAGGTCGGATTTGGGGTTCAAACAAGCACTAATAGTCCTTCGTCGTAAAAGAATGACAAAAATTGACTAAAACGCCCTAGTTGGCTAATTCAAATAAACAACCTTTAAAGGTAGTTTTGAAACAAGTTTTACGATCAAGTAAGTAATTGAAATAAGTATTAAGTCGCAAAGGATGTAAACCTTTGGTCAAATGACTCCATACGAGTCTTTGTCGTGAATTTAGTAATCCGACGAGAAAAACTCGGATTATATAGATTTCCCCCTTAAGTCCACCACAAATAAGTTTGTGGTGGAAGATCACTCGATAAGAAATGTTGTATGTTAGTGCTAGAAATGAATGAGAGCGTTTCATGATCAAAATATGTATAAACACCCTTAACGGGTCAAAATATGCATATGAGCGTAAACGGGTTTAAGATACGTAAGGAACCCGTGACTTGAACCTAATATGATAGGAATTATTGAAATTATGATTACCGTGAGAATAAGGATCAAACAAACATGTTTCGTTTGATAAAAACATGAATGGGTCAAAATTACGGCAAATTGGAAAAGCTGGATGCAGAGTCCACCGTAAATTACGGTGCCACCGTAATTTACGGTGGAGATGAAAAGTCTTACGGTAGCCCCCTACTGGTTTACGGTAGGGGTACGTAAAACCAGTGGCCACCGTAAATTACGGTGCCACCGTAATTTACGGTGGAGGTCAGGTTGAAATTGTTGTTTTGTTATCAATTGTTTCTCGGACCCGTTTAGACACGTTTAAAACCCTGTATGACTAAGCATTTCATGTTTATGAAATGTAGGTACACTATGGGATGCCGGAAGACGATCAAACTAAAGAACCGAACACAATAAAGACTCATGCTTCCGCACATTGCCTCGTTGTAAATTTTAACGACGAACCCAATCACATTCGTAAAATAGCTTATGAATTGTAAAAGTTTTAATTTACTCAGAATTTCCTAAGGATACGTAACACTAAATACATGTTTGTATTCGTAATTTATACGAAAACCTTTAAAATAATAACTAGAGTGTTACACCCTTTTTCCTTGATTCTTGTGCCTTTGATTCCCTGTTTCACATACGACTCGTCCGGAGGCTTAGTTTCTTCCAAAATAACTCGTTTTCAGCTCCTTTCTCCTTCGAAACCCTGCTAAACATACAAGACTCGATAATATACAAAACCATAGATAAAATGACACAAAACGACTCGAATTATAATGCAAACTATACACGGAAACAAACATAATTTGCATTGCATCACATTGCATGAGGGTATGAAATAAATATTTAAAGCCAGGAGCACACTTGTTCTTCTCATAAGTGGCATACTTGGTTTCACCATAGTACCCATGTTTAATAAATTCCAAATGCATGTCTCATTTAGAAAAACTATCAACCCCTTGTACATCTCCAGTTAAAGATAGATTGATAAGTATTATGGGGTGATTGCAATAATAATGTCTCCCACCTTTGCATTGAGAGCGAGCACTTTTCCTTTATCATTGTGGGTTAGCTTAGCTGTGGACTAGAAATCATTCAGAGTGGTTTTGTAGATAGTTGGAGTAACTATAAGTGCGTGATGGAATGAAGATTTTTCAATGTGATCGATCATGTGGTGGAATTGAGGATGATCATTCTCCTTGGTTAAATAAGGAAGAATGTTGTGAGTGGGTCGGAAAGCAAGGTTTTCTATGATAAGTATTGTTGAAAAGTGGAAGTTTAGTGAGTGAAATTGAGATAGTGTTTGCAGTTGATCACAAGATCATTCTGAAACGGTTAAAAGAATCCCAAATTGATCTGAAATCATATTTATAGGAATTTGATAACGGTCACTAAGAACTGCTGGATTTTGGCAAATTGCTTGAACAAAACCAGTAGTTTTGTGCAATTTATACAATAATAAAGAAAAAGCAGTAGCTTTTTTTGTTTTTTTGGAAAAGACCATTCAATAGTAGGATTTTGGAACCCATGTCTTGTATCTTGTAGGCTTGGTTCCATCACAACTTGATTGGTTACTTTAACCACTACTTTTTTCCCATTGACAACTTTTGTACCATCCTAATCAGTTCTTTTTGGTTCTCTGCCAATGTATTTATTTCAACACTTTGATCAGACCTCCTTTGCTTATACTGATTAGGGGTACAATGGGAATTCTTCTGTTTTGGCCAGGCATTTGCAGGGGGTGCACCAGTCACCTGTACTGGTCTGGTAAATTTTCCGTGATTCAAGACCAATGTGAAGGAGTTTCAACAGTTGTAAAGACTTCAGAAGAACCTGTGGATTCATAGTAACTGGAATCACTACATGGATAAAATATTGGTTTTTCATTAAAAAATTCCAAATTATGTATCTTGCTTTTCTCATAAGCTAAGACCATGTAACAATCCTTAGTGTTGTGGTTAGTTTTATCACACACTATGCAAAACATTGTTCCTTTTGTGTTCTTACCCCTTTTTGAGCCAGACTTTGATTTGGCTTTGAAGTTTCGGCTGGAGCCAGCAAATTTGGATGAAACTATCGGAGGGTTAGCAATTGGTGTTGTTTTCCCTTTAGAGGTTACAAAGGTCATTAGCTTGAAATTCTTATCAACACATATATCATCAGACCATTTGGTGTTGTGTTGATCAAAGAACTTGAGAAGAATCATGATCAGTGTTTACACTTTCTTTTCTAATTGAGAGATTGGGCTCAGTTTCACTAACTTGAGTTTTTGGAGTGTAGTCATTTGGTCCTTCTGTGTTATTGTATCCTAAGCCAAATTTCACATTGCTTCTAGTTTATTGATTTAGCAAAATCTCAAATCCTTTACATGATTCTACCCATTTTTTTATAATTCACTTGGGTAGATTCAAGTTCATTTTGACATGTTTGATATTTTGTAAGAAGTGATTTAAATTGTGCAGAGTGATTTGAGGCTTCATGTTTTAAATCAGAAATGATTTAACCTTTTTCTTTCAAAATTTGTTTGTGAGTTCTAATGGTTTGTGCTAGAAGTTTCTCAGAATTTTTATATTTTTCAAGAAGCATGATATTCACTGCTTTGATATCACCAAATGCTTGAATGCACTTTTCAGAAGTTCTGATAATTTTTCTAGGGATATATCAACATTCCGAGAGGGTCAGTAATTCTTGATCCAGCATGTGGAATAATGCATAATCTAGTAGTTTCACCAGTGCTTTGATCTGAAGTATCACTTAAGGCTTATAGGGCAACTAGTGCAAGATTCTTGTGACCTTGGTCAAGTGCAATCATGCTAAAATGTTCATCACAATTACTCAAATCTTCAGGTAGACTCCAATCTACAAAGCTTTGAGTGAAAAAGCTTTACTGAGTAGTTTCAAGTGTAAGGGAACCAGTAGTGTGAGAAACTATTGGTATATGAGCCTGGAATTGAGTTTGTGCAAGTGAAGGTGATTGGACATGTGCTTATGACATATTAACATGTGGCATGTGATATTGAGAAGGGCCATTCACATATGGACATGAATGTTGAGTAGGTCTGTGTGCAAAATGAGTGTAGGATCATTTTACCGACCGAAACGAGTCGTTCAGAGGCATTCTACTCAATATGAAAGGCGGAAACAGACATATCGAGTTGGATTCAACTAGATATTCACTTTAACTGTCTTTCTGATTGATTTGACAAAGTTTTACAGTGAAACGACACTTCGGCAGCACTTCGGCTCCGGAATCACACATACACGAATTACTCAAACGAAATTACAGACCCTCTATTTATAGGCTTCCTAATTTCTCTTGAACTGGCTCAAACGAAATCATCTCACATGAAATTATAATTTCGCATGAAATTACATGGTAATTTCGTGTGGAATTATACATGTTTATTTCAAGCGAAATTACCTACTTCATGCGAAATTACATGATTTCTTGATTTACGTGCCCTGATCTAACTACAAACATACAAGACTCGATACAAGACGAAGTCGACAGACGTATGCACCAACAGACTCCCCCTCGGATGTTGACGTGTCTTAAGTGTCGAGTCTTCAACGTCTTCAGTCTTTATCAGTCATTACTCTCTTTCTGAAGTATCTGACAGTGTAAAACATCTTCAAATCTCTCTTCTCTTTTCATCAGCACCAACAGATAACCTCCCCTCGGATGTTGATTTTTAGTTTTCAGGATCAGAAACATGGCTCTTGTTCAAGAATCATGACCTGGCTTTCACTCTTCAGGATCCTCAGGTATCGAAACCTGGCTATTTTCATCCTTCAAATCTGCACATAACTCTACCTCACAATAAATTTCACAAAACTTAAAATTTGAGAAATTTATATACTACATGAAGAATAGGATGATTTATCATTTAAAACTTCTGATGACCACTTGTAGGCCAAACACTCAAACTCTGTTTTCATTATACACAAACTCCCCCTCACGAAATTTTCATCATGTTCAGCCCTCGGAATTTTGAAAATCAGCTCTCCAACATCAGTTGTCGAAAATCTTTTTGAATTTTTCAAAAGTTTATGCTAAAACACATTCAAATCTTTTTTGAATTTTGTTTTAATGAAATGCAGTAAAGAAAAAGTTACAAACAATATTTCTGTGAGTTTGTGTAAGAGGACCATATCAGTTTTTGAGACAGGTCACTAACACCGTTAAGCTTTAAACATTTTAAGTTCTAAACAATTCACTTAGATTGTCAGTATACTGATCCACTTAAATTTTCACACAAAGTTCAACTGTTTCGAGATACTAGATTAGTGTTTTAATGACTTAAACTTATTCGCGTGTACCACCTCAGAATATACTCCCGTATCCAGACTTCTATATTCAGTCTTACAGGTGAATGTACACTAATGATATCTGTAAACGGGCAAATGCGAAACCGTGAGAGCTCAGGTCAGAACTTCCGTTCGTGCAGAGAGATGACGGCTCGACTTTTGAGTGTGTCCCGTTTGGGGATCTTTTCTTCAACAACACATGATTAGCATTTTTCAATGTTTCATCATTTTTTGTACTGAGGGCTGGCTTTAAGATTAAAGCTTTTGCAAAGCATTATACGAGGACTAGGCTATTGCTTCCGCAAAATCAGAAGTCCTGGTATAATACCCCAGATATCACCACGCACAAAGACCTAGTATGTCAGAAATAGAAAATCTTTCAAACAAGATTTCGGGGGTTACCCATATATCCGAGAGATGTTCCCCACGATAGAAGTAAGTTTGATATTTAAGTTTATATCTCGAATACAATCTACTAAATGTGTAAAAACCTACTGGCATATCCACAGTGAGATTGTTTATCACATTTTTGACTTTACAATTCTTTAGCGTGTTGTGATAGTCCACTGATGTATCATTTCCTCTTTTTACAACAAAACTCTTTTTCATTTTATCATCTTTTTGGTTTTTTCAATTTTTCTAATCTTTTTGGATTTTCTCAAATTTCTTACTCCCCTAAAATTCAAAAACATTTAAAGAAATTTTGAAAACAAACTATACAAGTAAATTGACAACTGTTGTGAATTGCTTCAATTCGCCATCCACTTGGCTTAAACAATCAGAACTCCCCCTTACAACAAACTATTTTCCCATTATGATTTCAAAACACCTAAGTTTGTTTTAATCAAAATGGTTTTTCCGGAAAACAAGTTTTGTTGATTTTACCACTTGTAAATTGGGGTTATGATCATCACTTTGTTTAATCATTCATACCACTTGTAAATATAAGATATGACAATATCAAGAAACTACCTTTTGTAGAAAATCAAGTACAACTTAATGTCCCTGATTAACCACTTGACAGACGAAATAACACAGTTACCAACCTATGAATTTCTCAAGAAAGATGCCGATTCCTACTCCCCAATTACCAACCTGGGAGTTCCGGCAAGTCAGGATTTTTACTTATGAAAAACTTCCATCCAAGCCTGACTGAACTTGGATGTGACTTCCTTAGCTTCACTCGGGGTGTAAGTTGCCTTCTTAGTTTCATAAAAATCTTTTACCCCTTTCACTTTACCCTCGACCATTTTTCCAAAAATCTTTTTTACATTCTTATTAAATGCTTTTTCGACATCAAATTCTTTCTTCTCAGAATAGAATTGATTCGAGATCTCAACTTTACCAACTTTTTGTTTGAAATTTTCAGTCCTCAATGGTGGAAAATTGACATCATCCATTGGAGGAACGGAGTTTTCTTCTTTTTGAACAAATTGTGACTCCTCTGACTTTGTGGAATCAGATTCATCGCCATATTTCACATCAGATTTCTTAACAACCCATGTTTGGTTGTCAAGATTTCCCCTTTTCTTGTAAAATCTTTTTGAACAATCTTTTTGTAAAATCTTTGAATTTTTTAGTTGGTGGTTCATTTTTCTCAACAACATTTTCGTTCAGTTTAGAAACAACTTCCTGTTTGATTTTGATAGCCAATGGACAGTTCCAGGCTATGTGACCAATTTCTTGACATCGAAAACAGGTTCTTGTCTCCTTTCTTTGATTAGCTTCATTTTTCATTCCTTCTTGCCTCTTCGCAAGGAATTCTTTGTTTGATTGCTTCCAGAATTTGCTCTTTGCTTCTTCTTCCGAACTTGTCCCTGAAACAAAGTTAGTTTTTGGTTTAGAATTTTTCTCATTTTTATAATTTTCTGGTGAAATAAAACCAAGACCTTTCTTTTTAAAATTACCGTTATGGTTTGGTTTCTTTTGAAAAACAGAACCAGAACTGTAACCTTTTTTCTTGTTTAACCGTTGTTGAACTCTTGAAGTGTATTTTTTAGGTTTTTTATTACGATTTAAATCTTTTATTTCAGAAATATTAATTTCTGTTAATTTGAAAACCTTTTTGATCTTATCAGTTTGAACACTTCTTATTGGAAATTCCTCATCAGAATATAATTCGTCTGAATCATTCAAAGTATATGCCACTTTGATTGGTTTGTCATTCAAATTAGATTTTGATAACAAGAATTCTTTATTGTATACCCATTTTCCCGACGACTTTGGACTTTCAACTGATGATGATCTCGAACTTTCAGACTCAGACTTTGAATCAGACTCCTCATCCTTATCCAACACCTGATCGACCACCTTTTTTATTAACTCAGACTCATGATCAGTGTAACACCCCGAAAATATAAATATTTATATAAGAAATTTAAGGATTTCATAAAACAAGAAATAACCATGTAGAAATTTTAACCTAGTTAAAATTTACAAGTCTTGAAAATAACCTACACTTGGTTAAAACTCTAGTATTTAAAAAGAAATGATAAGTGAGGGACTGAAATTGCCAAAGGATGAAAGTTAGGGCCTAATAGTAACAAAATTCACCAAACACACCACTTGTGGATGTGTCTGGTCGATCAGGAGAAAAGGGGCGACCAGGGCTTTCTCCAAGCCCTAACTTCTTGCTAGAAATCTGCAAATTGAAGCCCCAATTCAGTTCCAAATCAAAAGGTATGTAAAATTTTGATGTTTTGGTTCACCATGAATACTAGGGTAATGGTGAGAAACTGAAATTTAGCCCAAATTTGCTATGCATGAACAAGTCTTGAAGTAATATGATGTTTAGGACTGAACCCTAGATGATTATTAGTGAAAATTATAGCATGACACTTGAAGAAATTACAATCACCATGGTGGGTGAATTATCATGTTGTAAAGCTAGACAAACACTAGGATTGTGATTTTTAATCTAGTGAAAAGCTAAATTTGCATGATGAAATTCAGCTATTTAAATGTTAAGGATGTAAGACTTGCTTAATTGAAGTGAATTTAGATGTAAATAACAAGCCATGAACTAATTAATGACTAGGTAAAAATCTGACCCGTTAGGTGTTTGATGAAATGCCTAAGTGATGATTTTTATGCTAAATCTGAGAAAAAACGCAGAATTTGATCATGTTTCATAAATGATGTGAATATGGTCATGAAAAGAATTCTAAACAAGTTAAAAACTGAATTTATTAGGCAAAGAGTCCGGATCATCAAGCGGACAAGCCGGGGGAGTTCAAAGGGAAAAGGCGCGCTTTAAAGGTATGAAATTTATCGTTTCATTACATTACACTTGTTATTATGTTTATCTCATTATTCAAACACGATGCCCGAGAGTTACCCCTATGATATGAACTCGGCCAAGACTTTAAACAAGTAATAAACATGGTAGTTGGGCGTCCGTAAGGTGCCTTATTTAGTACCCAAACGGGTCAAAACAAGTTTTGGTATCTAGCATGAAGTTAGATGTCATAATATGAAGCATGGTTAAAATTAATGTATGAGTTGCACGTTGGTTGCGTTAAACTTGTTGCGAAGATTAAACTTTTCATACAGGAGTTAAGGATCCGAATTTGGTAAGCATGTTTAAGTTGTATAGCTGAAAAACATGAAATCCTGAACTGGCAGCTGATGCACGGTCATGCATCCAACGGCATGACCGTGCAGTCCCTACGACGTGGGGGCACTGGCAGTGCACCAGCCAGTGCACTGGTTTGCTCGGAAACGCACGACCGTGCGATTAGGTGCACGACCGTGCACCACTGTGCGTCGGCCAGCTTCGCGTAGGCAGTAAGATAAGGCGTCGGGCAAAACGGGTAAAAGCAAGGGGCGTCGGCGACGGCCATAGGGGCGTCGGCGACGGCCCCTAAAGATGTTAAATTGCTGCTAAATCATTTTTGTTGTCCGAAACGCTAAAACTTGCGAAACTTTTTAACCGTTCACCCGTTTAACCTCCCGTTTCTTCCTACTTGCTTGTAATTTCGTAATCCTCGATTTTCTCTAGGTGGTTTTAACACACCTTTTCATTTATTTCATTGGTCAAGGACCATAATACTAACATAGGGTTAAAATCCTCAGTTTTTCAGGTTCTCTAGTAGATGGGTGATGATCAGGCAGGAGCAACTGAACCGAACACTCTATCAAACGCTTCCGCACATGATCTTATGTTTTAAAAACTATGTAAACATTTGTGGTTAACGACTCAATTATGGTTTTGTACAAACAATACATGTATGTTGTGTCTAGTTATGGTCTAGAATATTAAAATATTTTGTAAACACTAAATTTTTGGCATCAAGTGTAAGGTTCCACGTTATTAAATCTAGTACTTTAAACTGATTGTTACAAGTTGGTAATCAGAGCTCAAGGTTGCCAATAAGTGTTCGGTTCAAGCTTGATCAAGCATCCGGTAAGAGTTAACCGTTTAAGTAGAAATTAGAGAATATAGAAATAAATCATGAACAAATATGCATGAAAAGAGTGTGTAAACACACTCAAATACAAGAAAAGCATGAAACAAGAACAATAGAACCAAGAGTGTGTAAACACACTCAAACACAAGAAAGGCATGAAACAAGAATGATGGAGTCAAGTTGTGAACTTGATCGAATCAAAGCAAGAGTGATTAAATCAAGTTGTGAACTTGATCGAATCAAAGCAAGAGTGATTAAATCAAGTTGTGAACTTGATTGAATCAAACAAGTAAAACATGTGTTATAAATGGAATGTTTAACAACTTATGTAAACATTTCAGAAACAGAGATGGCAGATAAAGGTAATGACGATGCGGTGCCAAGAGTCACCGAGCAAATGAGGGAAGTGATTGCCGAAGAAGTTGGAAAGGCGATCGAAAACAGTTTGTCAAACTTCATTGATAAAATTCAAAACACGGTTTTATCAGTGGTAGAAGAGAGAATCAAGAAGCTAGAGGATAATTCCATTGTGGCAAAAGAAAAATCAGGAGGACGAAAGCCTTGTTCATACAAGGAGTTTATGGCTTGTAAACCACCCATATATAATGGGGAGGTTGATCCCATTGTGTGCCAACGATGGATAGGAGATATCGAGGGAGTATTCGAGAGAACTCATTGCGATGAGAATGACTACGTAGCTTATGGTACGGGTCAATTAAGAGGTCAAGCGAAGGACTGGTGGGATAATAAAAAGAAGGAGATTGGAAGCGAAGCGGCTAAGGCCATGACATGGGAGGAGTTTAAGACGCCGTTTCTTAAACACCACAGTCCCAAAGCGGTTATAAACAAGATCAAGGAAGAGTTCATGCAACTCCGACACAAAGGTGAATCCATAGACAAGATCACGGGGATGTTTATGGATAAGATGAAGTTCTGTGATGATTTGATAACAAATGAAGAGCAAAAGGTCTATTACTACCATAACATGCTAAGCGCGGAATATAGGGAGTTCATAACCCCTTCAAAGTACGAGACCCTTACCGAGATTGTCAATGCCGCTCGGGAAAGGGAGATCGAGCTGAAAAAGAGTATTGAGCGGGGTGAACGAAGGGCACAAGACGTAAATCCAAGCCCGACCAAGAAAGCAAGAACGAATGAAACAACGAAGAAATCAGATACAAAGGGTAGTACACCCAGTTGCAAAATCTGTGGCAAGAATCATAAGGGTGAATGTCGCTTCAAAGATAAGCCCTGTCCCATATGTCGAAAAACGGGACATATGGCTATATCGTGCCCGGAGAAAGTGACCGTTTGTTACAACTGTTACCGAACAGGTCACAAAAGATCGGAGTGCCCTGAACTGGTGGGAAAGAAAGAAGGGCAAGACTCGAAAGGTGAAGCCTCAAAAGCCAAAGCAAGATCTTTCCAATTGACCGCTGCTGAAGCAAAGGTCGAACCTGACGTGGTCTCAGGTATATTCACTGTAAATTCAATTCCCGCACGTGTGTTATTTGATACTGGTGCAAATAAATCCTTTGTTTCATATGGGTTTATTCGGCACCCTTCATTTGTTCTAACAAAATTACCTATGCCTTTAGAAGTAGAGATAGGTAATAACAAAAGCTTTCTTGTTTGCGATGTATGTAAAAACTGTACAATGAACATTGATGACGAGGAATACGCAATAGACTTGATCCCGATGTCGATGGGAGAATTTCAAGTGGTAGTGGGAATGGATTGGCTATCCCGTTACCACGCGAAGGTGGTTTGTTTCCGAAAGGAAATAAAACTAACGTCTCCTAGCGGAAAACAAGTTACGATATATGGGGAAAAGGGAGGTAACCCAGTGATATGCACAATGCTAGAAGCTCATAAACTCATGAAACATGGATGCAAGGCCTTTATGGTATATGCAAGCGAAACGGAAAAAGAACTCCTCAAAATTGGGGATGTACCAGTCGTGCGAGATTATGAAGACGTGTTCCCGGAAGAACTACCGGGGATACCGCCAGAACGGGAGGTAGAGTTCGGAATCGAGTTGATTCCGGGCGCGAAACCCGTGGCCAAGGCGCCATACCGACTTGCACCATCGGAGTTACAAGAATTGATGTCTCAAATTCAGGAATTTCTCGATAAGGGGTTTATCCGACCGAGTGTGTCTCCGTGGGGCGCACCAGTCTTATTCGTGAAGAAGAAAGATGGCAGTATGCGCATGTGTATCGATTACCGAGAGTTAAATAAACTCACGGTGAAGAATCGATACCCGCTCCCAAGAATTGATGATTTGTTTGACCAACTACAAGGAGCAAGTTGGTTCTCCAAAATTGATCTCCGATCCGGTTATCACCAATTGAAAGTCAAGGAGGAGGACGTACCCAAGACGGCTTTTCGTACGAGGTACGGGCATTATGAATTCCTTGTAATGCCCTTCGGACTGACCTATGCACCCGCGGCTTTCATGGACCTCATGAACCGGGTTTGCAAACCCATGCTAGATAAGTCGGTAATTGTATTTATCGACGACATTTTGGTATATTCAAGGAGTGAAGCCGAACACGTGTGTCATTTGCGGGAAATATTAGACACACTCAGACGAGAGAAGCTGTATGCAAAATTCACGAAGTGTGCTTTCTGGTTACGGGAAGTACAGTTTCTTGGGCATCTCATTAGTGCTGATGGAGTACTCGTAGATCCATCAAAGATAGAAGCTGTGTCGAAATGGAGCTCTCCAAGAAATCCCTCGGAAATCCGAAGCTTTTTAGGGCTTGCGGGATATTATCGGAGATTCATACAGGATTTCTCCAAAATTGCCTTACCGTTGACCAAATTAACTCGTAAGGAGGAAAAGTTCGTGTGGGGCGTTAAGCAAGAGGAAGCCTTCCAAACGCTCAAAGAAAGGTTAACCCACGCTCCGGTGTTAACGTTACCAGAAGGGGCTGATGACATGGTGGTATACTCGGATGCTTCTCAATTGGGGCTCGGGTGTGTTTTAATGCAACGAGGTAAGGTCATCGCCTATGCCTCGAGGCAATTGAAGATTCATGAAAATAAATATCCGGTTCACGACTTGGAATTAGCGGCGGTAGTGTTTGCCTTAAAGATATGGAGGCATTACTTGTACGGGGTAAAATTTACAATCTTTACCGACCATAAAAGCTTGAAATATTTCTTCGATCAGAAGGAATTAAACATGCGGCAAAGGCGGTGGTTGGAAACAGTCAAAGACTTCGATTGCGAAATACATTACCACCCCGGTAAGGCTAATGTAGTGGCCGATGCGCTGAGTCGCAAAACAGATTACACCCCGATACGAGTAAGATCAATGCAACTCGTTGTGACGTCAAGCCTACTAGAACGAATTCGAGAAGCACAGGATGAAGCTGTAAAGGCGGAAAACTGGAAAAAGGAAAGAATTATCGGCCAAGTAAAAGACCTTGAGATAGGCAGTCACGGTCTAAAGACTCGTTTTAATAGAATCTGGGTCCCTAACACATGTGAAGTTAAGAAGCTTCTGCTTGATGAAGCTCATAAGTCCCGCTATTCCATTCATCCGTGAGCGACCAAGATGTATAACGACTTGAAGCAAAACTATTGGTGGCCCGGAATGAAGCGTGACACCGTGAAATACGTGGAAAAGTGTTTGACGTGCCTACAAGTCAAGGCGGAACACCAAAAGCCATATGGTAAACTTCAACCGTTAGAAATCCCGGTTTGGAAATGGGAGCAAATTACGATGGACCTATTGACCAAACTACCTAAAACAAGCCGTGGCTTTGATGCTATATGGGTAGTCGTGGATAGGTTAACTAAAAGTGCTCACTTCATCCCGATTCGTGAGACTTATACATCGGAGAAAATGTCGGAAATATACACCAACGAAATCATAGCAAGGCATGGGGTACCGATATCCATTGTGTCAGACAGAGATACTCGGTTTACTTCGAAATTCTGGCGTGAATTTCAAGAACAAATGGGAACTAAATTGTTCCTTAGCACTGCTTACCACCCACAAACAGATGGGCAGAGCGAAAGAACGATACAAACGTTGGGAGATATGCTGCGGGCTTGCATTATTGACTTTGGAGGTAGTTGGGATGTCCATTTACCCTTGGTCGAATTCGCATATAACAATAGCTATCACGCGAGCATTAAAATGGCCCCGTATGAGCTATTATATGGCAGAAAGTGTCGGACTCCGGTATGTTGGGGAGAAGTGGGTCCGCGAGGGCTAGCACCAACTGATATAATCCGAGCTACAAATGCGAAAATCGACATAGTTCGGGCACACTTGAAAGCGGCTCAAGACCGGCAAAAGGCATACGCAGATAAAAGAAATAGGCCAATTGAATTTCAGGTTGGCGACATGGTAATGCTGAAAGTTTCCCCATGGAAGGGCATTATTAGATTCAGAAAAAGGGGAAAACTAAGCCCAAGATTTATTGGGCCATTTAGAATCACCGAACGGGTTGGTAAGGTAGCTTATCGACTTGAATTACCCGAAGAATTGAGTGGGATTCATAGCACCTTCCACGTGTCACATCTCCGAAAATGTTTGGCCGACGAAACTGCTCATATCCACTACGATGATATCGAGGTGGATAACAGCCTCAATTATGCAGTAAAACCAATTGCGATTTTAGATCGTAAAGAGAAAAGCTTGAGGAACAAGGTGATAAATCAAGTCAAGGTCAAATGGGAACACAGAAAAGGATCAGACACTACGTGGGAGTCTGAAGAGGAGATGCGACGTCTCCACCCTACATTATTTGGTACGTAATTCGGTTTCGGGGACGAAACCCTTTTTAAGGGGGGTGGACTTGTAACACCCCGAAAATATAAATATTTATATAAGAAATTTAAGGATTTCATAAAACAAGAAATAACCATGTAGAAATTTTAACCTAGTTAAAATTTACAAGTCTTGAAAATAACCTACACTTGGTTAAAACTCTAGTATTTAAAAAGAAATGATAAGTGAGGGACTGAAATTGCCAAAGGATGAAAGTTAGGGCCTAATAGTAACAAAATTCACCAAACACACCACTTGTGGATGTGTCTGGTCGATCAGGAGGAAAGGGGCAACCAGGGCTTTCTCCAAGCCCTAACTTCTTGCTAGAAATCTGCAAATTGAAGCCCCAATTCAGTTCCAAATCAAATTCTAAACACGAATTAGTGATCACCTCGTCACAAGAATCAAAAGGTATGTAAAATTTTGATGTTTTGGTTCACCATGAATACTAGGGTAATGGTGAGAAACTGAAATTTAGCCCAAATTTGCTATGCATGAACAAGTCTTGAAGTAATATGATGTTTAGGACTGAACCCTAGATGATTATTAGTGAAAATTATAGCATGACACTTGAAGAAATTACAATCACCATGGTGGGTGAATTATCATGTTGTAAAGCTAGACAAACACTAGGATTGTGATTTTTAATCTAGTGAAAAGCTAAATTTGCATGATGAAATTCAGCTATTTAAATGTTAAGGATGTAAGACTTGCTTAATTGAAGTGAATTTAGATGTAAATAACAAGCCATGAACTAATTAATGACTAGGTAAAAATCTGACCCGTTAGGTGTTTGATGAAATGCCTAAGTGATGATTTTTATGCTAAATCTGAGAAAAAACGCAGAATTTGATCATGTTTCATAAATGATGTGAATATGGTCATGAAAAGAATTCTAAACAAGTTAAAAACTGAATTTATTAGGCAAAGAGTCCGGATCATCAAGCGGACAAGCCGGGGGGAGTTCAAAGGGAAAAGGCGCGCTTTAAAGGTATGAAATTTATCGTTTCATTACATTACACTTGTTATTATGTTTATCTCATTATTCAAACACGATGCCCGAGAGTTACCCCTATGATATGAACTCGGCCAAGACTTTAAACAAGTAATAAACATGGTAGTTGGGCGTCCGTAAGGTGCCTTATTTAGTACCCAAACGGGTCAAAACAAGTTTTGGTATCTAGCATGAAGTTAGATGTCATAATATGAAGCATGGTTAAAATTAATGTATGAGTTGCACGTTGGTTGCGTTAAACTTGTTGCGAAGATTAAACTTTTCATACAGGAGTTAAGGATCCGAATTTGGTAAGCATGTTTAAGTTGTATAGCTGAAAAACATGAAATCCTGAACTGGCAGCTGATGCACGGTCATGCATCCAACGGCACGACCGTGCAGTCCCTACGACGTGGGGGCACTGGCAGTGCACCAGCCAGTGCACTGGTTTGCTCGGAAACGCACGACCGTGCGATTAGGTGCACGACCGTGCACCACTGTGCGTCGGCCAGCTTCGCGTAGGCAGTAAGATAAGGCGTCGGGCAAAACAGGTAAAAGCAAGGGGCGTCGGCGACGGCCCCTAAAGATGTTAAATTGCTGCTAAATCATTTTTGTTGTCCGAAACGCTAAAACTTGCGAAACTTTTTAACCGTTCACCCGTTTAACCTCCCGTTTCTTCCTACTTGCTTGTAATTTCGTAATCCTCGATTTTCTCTAGGTGGTTTTAACACACCTTTTCATTTATTTCATTGGTCAAGGACCATAATACTAACATAGGGTTAAAATCCTCAGTTTTTCAGGTTCTCTAGTAGATGGGTGATGATCAGGCAGGAGCAACTGAACCGAACACTCTATCAAACGCTTCCGCACATGATCTTATGTTTTAAAAACTATGTAAACATTTGTGGTCAACGACTCAATTATGGTTTTGTACAAACAATACATGTATGTTGTGTCTAGTTATGGTCTAGAATATTAAAATATTTTGTAAACACTAAATTTTTGGCATCAAGTGTAAGGTTCCACGTTATTAAATCTAGTACTTTAAACTGATTGTTACAATCAGTGTCAGACGATGTGAACGTGACGTCAATGTTTTCTGGTAATTCATAAGTTGTTTCAGATTTGAACTTTATATTGACAACCTTTTTGACTTGCTCCTCATTCGGTTTTATAGGAGAATGCCCTTCCCAGATCGGGGGCGGACACTTATTGTAACTAACTCTCTGTTTCTTACCAGTATCCTTCTTCTTCTGCTTCTCATCTTGAAAGACTTCAAAACCTGCAACAGTTGGATAAATTCGATCAATCAAATAATCAGAACTAGAGTAACTCTGTAACAAACATCTAATTCTCTCATTTTCAATCTTTTCTGTCTCCAACTCCTGCTTCCACTTTGCACTTTCATCAATGTAAAAATTTATAGCTTTCTGCTTTGACATCATCACTGCATTCATCATAGTCAAAGCATCTTCTCTTTCGGAATTTGTCTTTTGTATACCAGTTACTGTTCTGTTCAATACATCATACGACTCTTTCACGTAATGAAGATCAAACAGTAACTTTTCTTTCATCTTTTCTTACTCAGCTAGCTTCTCATCTTTTTCTTCACACTGCTTGCAAGATTCCAAACATTTTAAACATGGTTTGGTAACTTCCACAATCTTTTCAACTTCAATTATCTTCTCCACTTCAACAACTTTCTCAACTTCAACCACTTTTTCAACTTCAACTATCTTCTCAGCAACTTTAACTTCTTCCTGATTCTTTTCATTCTTCTCTTCCTGATCTACACTCTCGCATTTTACTTCTTTCTGATTCTTTGCTGCTTGCTTCTCCTTGAGCTTCTCAATTCTATCTGCAAAATAAAATTGAAAACTTTCAGGAGATAAATGAGTTTTTGCAATATTAATATGCATTTCTTCTTCATCATCACTGCTGTCATCAGTTGATGTCTGATCAAAAACTGTTGTTTTTTCTGAATTATCATCAGAAGAAACAGACTCTTTCTCTTGGCTCAACTCATTACTGGCAAACACTTTCAACCATTCCGTCATCAAATCAGGCTTTTGAACTATTTGTTCAATCAAAGCTACAACTTTTGAATCAGGTGGAATGTATTTGTCCCAACTAAAACCTGCATCCACTTTCTCATCATCTTGATCGATTATACCAAAATAAGCTTTCTTATTTGCATCTTCAATCATTTTAGCATGTGCAGTTTGTGGTTCCTTTTGTTGATGCAGTTGATGAGTAACTTGTTGATATATGGCTTTCCGATAATAATCATCTTTTCCAAATGGATTCTTTGCTCCACTTGCTTCTTGATTTTTGCATTCTCTCTTAAAATGTCCTTTCTCCCTGCATCGAAAACAAGTAACTTTAGATTTATCAAAACCTAAAGTAGAAACATTCTCATCCAAGAAATCATTTCTTCCTGTAATCATTTTGAACTTTTCTGCTCTCCTCAAGACACTAGCTAAGCACCATTTTATGTCCATAAGCTCCATCTCTTCTGTATCTATCTGATCGTAATCCTCTTTTGTTAGCATAGGATTTCCGATCCTTCCTGCAACTAATCCCTCATAGGATTCTAACACTGTAGCAAGCAATGACATGTGACTTTTGGCAACCTCTTCAGAAAAATTTTGACCATTCTGAAGATGCAACACGATATTACAATGTAACACTTGACCATTACTGCTGTTTGAACTTTGAAACTGATGACTTGAAGTTGAACTCTTCGGATTAACACTTGGATATGATGAAAATCCACTGCTACTGTTAAGACTTTGATTAACTGATCCAGATGAATTTTCTGCACTGAAAGCAGTTTGAATTTTTGGACTTGCTTCAATCTCTTGAACACTGCCTTTGTAACACATTTTGACATCTTGTTGACCACTTGGATTATTCATCCTTGCAATTTTTTGCTGCTCCAGATCTTGTCCTTCAATCTTTTCAATGAACTGCGAAATTGTCATATTCCCCAGTATTTTTCAAAATCATCAAATAAGTACCCCACTCTTTCTGAGGCAAAGCATCAGCTAACTTATCAACCGATCCATCTTGACTTTTCTCAATTCCTAACAAAGATATAGATCGCACTAAGTGACATATCTTTCAATCAGCTTCTTTGATGATTCACCCGACAAACTTGAAAACAAATCGAATTCTTTCTTCAGCAATGCTTTCTTACTCCTGATCATCTTCTCACTACCCTCAAACTTAGTTTTAAGAGCATCCCAAATCGATCGTGAAGTACCATCATTTTGAAGTAAAATAAAGATATCCTCTTTTATAGCCTGCTGAAGTAGAGTAATCATCATTTTTCTGCTTTGTACATATCTCTCTCTTTATCATTCAGTTCAGAAATAGTTTTGATAACTTGTAAATCCGTACGTGGCTTAACATACTTTTTCTCAATGCACTCCCAAGATCTCAAATGGTTAGCTTGAACCCAGTTTTCAAATCGATCTTTCCACCCATAATATTCCTCAATGCCCATTAGCTTCGGGGGTTTTTGCAAAGTTCCGGTTTCATTTTCCATATTCATGCTTTGAGCAATTGCAGCCGGAGTAGTCGGAGATGTGGCAAACGCGTTATAGAATTCCTCTTCCATGATTCGGTAGCAAGTTTTAAAATCAGACACTTTCAAACGAAATTAAGCCTTTCAAACGAAATACCCTGCAACAGACAAGTCAAACGAAATTCCAATACAAACGAAATCAGAATTTCAAACGAAATAATAATTTCGTGCGAAATCACCGAATGGAATATAATTTCGTGCGAAATTAGACACAATTTCAAACGAAATTAACCTCTTGGAACGAAATTATAATTTCGCATGAAATACTTCAAACGAAAACTAATTTCGTGCGGAATTAGCAACAATTTCAAACGAAATTAATCACACAATGTAATTTCATGCGCAATCAAGAGGGCTATTTCGTGCGAAATTATGCTGATGTCATCATTTCGCTCAAACTTTTGTCAAATTGATCAGGTTATAGCTCGATTTTAGGTCCAATTTTCTCAAGGCTTTTTTTAAAAAACAATTTCGCATATAATGTGTGAAATTCAAACCATTTCAATCGTTAAATCTTGTTCAATTTAGAAAAGAAGGTGTAGAAGTTAGAAAACCTGATGAAATCAAGCTGAATTTGCTAGAACTCCTCCTCCTGAGCTCTGATACCACTTGTAGGATCGTTTTACCGACCGAAACGAGTCGTTCAGAGGGATTCTACTCAATATGAAAGGCGGAAACAGACATATCGAGTTGGATTCAGATAGATATTCACTTTAACTGTCTTTCTGATTGATTTGACAAAGTTTTACAGCAAAACGACACTTCGGCAGCACTTCGGCTCTGGAATCACACATACACGAATTACTCAAATGAAATTACAGACCCTCTATTTATAGGCTTCCTAATTTCGCTTGAACTGGCTCAAACGAAATCATCTCACACGAAATTATAATTTCGCACGAAATTACATGGTAATTTCATGTGGAATTACACATGTTCATTTCAAGCGAAATTACCTACTTCATGCGAAATTACATGATTTATTGGTTTACGTGCCCTGATCTAACTACAAACATACAAGACTCGATACAAGACGAAGTCGACAGACGTATGCACCAACAATGAGATCTAGACTGTGTGTGTGAGACCAGGGGTATTTTAGAAAAAGAATTTGATGTGCAATACTGACAAGCAGTTGATTGATTCATATGATTAGATTAGTCATACTTGGTAAAGAGGTTTGCGCAAGATTTTTGCACTCCCTAGCAAAGTGACCCAATCTATAACACTTATAGCATTGGACTCTTTATTTATCTTTCTCAAATTTACCCCTACTTTCCAATCCAAGAAATCTCCTACCAGATTTATTATAAAACTTGTTTGATTTAATACTCAAAAGTGCAAGTTGGTCTAGGAGATCAAATTCTTCCTGGTCAGTTAGGTCCATGGGTTTCTGATCATACACATCAAAGCATAATTTTAATTTCCAACATGTAATGTGTTATACTGAGAATTGAAACCATCAGTTATATCAACAAGGTGATCATAAGTCTGTTCATTTACTCTGTTGGATGATGATTACTCATCTTGACTCATCAGGCTTGTGTTACCATATGTGAAATCATCAACAGTTTTTCATTATGACATCAGCTTTTGTTTTCGGTCAAGCTCTCTCTCACAAATGAGGAGTTTTCCATGAAGATGTGTCAGACTCATCTCCTTAAAACTAACAGAGTTTCTCAACACATGAGAAGTTGTATCCCATTTGTCATGAAGAGATTTCATAAATCTATGACTCGGAGCAGAATTTGTGTAAGTTTAATCTACAAGCCTTAACTCACTAATTAAACAGTTAAATCGCTCGAACTGTTGAGTCAGTGACTCTCCCATAATATGAGTGAATGTTTCATACTACTGATTTAATATTTCTCTCTTGATCTTTTGAACCTCATTTGTACCACCGAATTGTTCGTTTAAAGCATCCCACAACTCCTTAGCAGGGTAAGGCCATGGCCAATGTCCTGAATGCCTTAGCATCGAGCTTCAACTTTTAGAAATCTTGCTCGGGGTAATCAATAGGTTTCTTAGGAATATTAACATCTGGTCTTTTGGTACTCGGAATAGAGGGAACATGAAGGTCATATACCACTAATCTCCAACAACCTGTGTTCTGCTAGGACAAGTGGTGACCTATCCATCGTTGCCATATCTTGAATTCATGACGAACAAGCATCGGAGGCTTGTTTTCCGATCCGGTAATTTGAGGATCATGAGTGATTGACATCTCTCTGAATTCTATTGAGTTCAACTTGGAAAACAGAGTACCAGAAACAAATTAATGATCTGATTAGTCTAATTCTTCTCAATGTCCTTGGATCACTCAATTAGTTATCAATTTGAGCTAGTTTATCTTCTGAATTAATGGTGAAATCAATTCAGTGAAACAGGCTCTGATACCAATTGTTGGATCTAATAAAGTGGTGTGTGTGTGTGTGTTTTATTTAAACAGTTTGAATAAATATGAAAATTCAAGCAAAAAACAGTTAACATCATCAACACAGTTGGATTTGGGAATGATTGCATAATGATTTCATTTAAAATGTTTACAATACAATAAAATGTACAAAGTCTATTGATGTGCTTGAAGTGGTCAAATAAAAACTAAGGTGTTGTTTGTTTTTTCTTCAAAGCTCTTCTTGTCCTCTTATGTCTGCGCCACGCAGACCACGCGCAGACGTTTAGGTCTGCAGAGTGTTTGTTTTCTTGGAGACATTTCATTAAAAAACCTCTACGTGTCCTCTTTTTGGTGCAGATGTGAGAAAGCCTCTTCTTACCTCTTTTTTCCATTTCTTCCTGCCCTAATAACACAAAACACAAAACACAAGTCCAAAATCCTAGCACACCTCCTCCGCCGTTCTCCTCCACCCCTCCACCTCAGCCAACATTGTAACACCCCGTGTTACCAAATGTCAAAGTCAAAGTCAAAGTCCAACTCAAGTTTGACTTCTTTGACTGTAATTAGTCCATTCTATGTTTTATGTTTTGTATTATGTGGAATAAGTGTTAATAATCAAAGTAATCGAACGAATCGAATGTTTAATCGACGCGAAACGCTTTACGACTGTGAATAGTAGGAAGTAACAATGCGATAAAGTCAATCAATCAATAATCAAGCTAATCAAATCATCAATCGAACTCGAAACTCGAACTATGCGAACTTGGTGTTATATTACGTGTGTGTGTGCCTTACGTGTTACCTGTGCATGTTTACTTTATGTTATGTGTGGTGATCAATCGAATCGTAACTCGAATCTCAATCGAAATCGAATTATGACGAATGGTAGCGAAAGGATAGTGTGAAATATAGATACTTGTATGTAGATATAGTGGTTGGGATTAAAAGTAATTTGAATAGGAAACTCTATCGTATTCGTATCGTCTTCAATCGAAATCGAAATATCAGAAATCGTAGCACTGACACTCAAAGCAGGCTGTGGATCGAACAGGCTCCTAGCCGATCGAACAGCCCAGCCGATCGGACGGACTGTCCGATCGAGCAGGCTGTCCGATCGGAATGCCTGGCCGATCGGCCAACTCTTTCCTCTTTGGGAAGCCTATAAATAGGCCTGTCATTGTCATTCTTTCCACTTTTGGAAACCCTCTGACCGACCAGCTCGTGTTCTTTACTATTTCTCAGATTTCTCTCAATCCCGGTAAGATTTCATCCTAAATCTTGTACGTTTTTTTATCTATGCACACTCCTACACCTTTCTATCTTTCAAATCTTGATTTCTAACCGTGAAATCATAGAGATCTAAGTATTCTAGGATGATGTCATCATGGTGTTCTTCAAGAACTTCATGTTTTGGCCTCAATCCACTAAGAATCACTTGGATCTAGCCGATTTCACCATAAACAAACTAAGATCTATCACAGATCTGAACATTTACATGGTGTGAAGGATTGAAAGAATGATTTCCAACTTAATTTCAACACTTTTACACTCAATGCCTTCAAACCAGTAGAAACGGAGCTTGAGCCAACTCACTAGTCATCCTAATGGTTGTGTGGTTCAAGATTCGGATTCTATCTACGAGGTTCACCGATTTCGAGTTAAACTATAAACTCTGTTCCGAACCGTTCACCTGCCGGACTTGGGTGGTTCCTGTCCGAGCAGGAGAAACAAGCAAGAACGAAGGTTCCATGGTTCAACTCGTTGTCAAAATACCTCGATATAACGTCAAACAATCAGAACAGCCAAGTGTTAGACGAACAGGCCGACCAGGTCAGGATGCTGACCGATCGAACAGGCTGTTCGAATGAACAGCCCAACCGATCGGACATGTCAGCAGATCGACCAGGCCAGCCGATCGGCTAGCACATGGCCCCACAACTTTAACAATTTCATGAAGTCTAGTATTGAACGAAGTGCTGTTCGATCGAACTACGAGTTGGGTTGAATTACTCTTCGGATCATGAGATACTATGCTTCAACACTTAATCGATTTTCAACTCGTTCGATGTATTGGAGTGCCACCCGATCGAACATGCTGTCTGATCAGGTGACATCCTATTGAGGACTTACTACTGAAGTGTCTAACCGATCGGTTAAGCCGACCGATCGAACAGACCGTTCGATCGATCGACCTGAAAGGTAAGAACACTTCAATGTTCTCAAATACTACAACGAAAACTTCAAAAGGACAAGCCATCATACACAAACACATCCTACTCAAAGGAAGAAACAATCCACTCGAACAGTCCAACCGATCGAGCCTACTGGCCGATCGAACAGGCTGCCCGAACGGGCTGACCAACCGATCGAGCCTACCGGCTGATCGAACAGGCTGCCCGAACGGACTGTCTAACCGAACGAATAACCCGTTCGATCGAACCTACAGTTCGATCGACCAAGCTGTTCGACCCATCATCACTTATTTCCATTTAACGCGTTACTTATCATTATGCTATCGAACTATTCAGGCTAACCCTACTCTCAAGTGCTCCCTTCAATCTATTAATCAATTGCTGTGAGTATACTCGACCCCTTTTTGCTTTAGCACTTTTGGGTGTTACATACGTTACTTATCTAAAATCACAATCAAACACACTACTCAATTATTTAAACGCTAACCGTTCTGCATGTATTACGTGACTAAATGAATGCTTGTTGTTATGTTTACACGTGGAATGCTGTCTACCTGCCTTAACGACGTAGTACTATAGTTTGGACTCAGCACCCGTTCACACGGGGGTTGTTAAGGACAATTACGTGCATGGATTACGGTGGTAATCATGTATTGCGAACTGTCCCGGACAGTCAACCCGCAGTCATTGGTATAGATAGATCCATGTCGATAATTAACATGCTTCGTTTTCCTCTGTGTACGTGTTGGTTATGCGTAAACTATTTCAAACTCTATATGCTATATCAAACTTGTATGCTCACCTTTACATTTTATGTATTGACTTTATTTTAACGTATGTGACAGGCAATTAGGATGCTTATCTGCTAGGAAGGTGAGCTTAGAATAAGCGTCTAGAGCATAGTTGTCTGTAGATCTTGCAGATCGAGTCTCTAGAAGCATTTAAACAATTTTTATATTTAAATCTGAGTTGTCGGAACAGAATATTTGACTTGATGTTATCTGTAATAATTTGTTTGCTATTCGAGGTACGATATGGGACGTATTATATAAATTGAATAGTGATAATAATTGTTATGGAAACTTGTGGACAATCTGTTTCGCTCAGTGCCATGCCCCGATGATTCCACCATCGGTTGGGATGTGACAGATTGGTATCAGAGCCATAACTATAGGGAATTAGGCCAGACACGACCTAGTCCAGGCCGTTGTCTTAGAGACCTAGACTATAGTTAGGAACCAACAGACCAAGCTTATGTGCTATACCCAGCTATTTCTCGCTATCACTGCACTCGAATTTTCAAATAGAATCAAGCGATTTAGTCAGGATTAGGTGTGAAAACCGCAAACTCTCGACTAAATTGCTTGGTTGATGCCGATATTATCAATTTATCAATGATTTCCTCATGATTTTCAATAACAAACGAGGAGAATTATACCAAATCAGGAGTGAAATCCATATTTTGATGAATAATCTCCTCAAATTTTACTAAAACGAGGAAGAAGTTGCTAAGCTAGGGGTGAAACCCTAACCTTGACAACTTGTTCTGGATTTTTTTATTTATCTCACCAAAGCCTCGACGGACTCCAACAACCTGAACTCACAAGTATGACCTAGGGAATGCGTGTCGAATGCCCAAGAATCGAGGCAGCAATGCGAACCCGAAAGTCAAACAGTGATGACAAGTCCACTGCGAATAGTCGAATCGCTTTGGGTAGTCGATGTCTAGTAGCCGCGGACAATCTATTCCTCGATTTTATGTGTTTCGATTCTGAGCCCGTAATTGCCTACTCTGATGATTCGTCGATTTTATGTGCTTTGTATGTAATTACCTATTTATGTGTTTAAATTGTTAGCGTCTTGAGATACTATGGGTTTTGATCTAACGTCTTCTACTCCCGCAACTCACACAACACACTACACATCGCTAACAAGTCGCTGCAATTTTAGACAGTATTATGCTACGATACACGATTATGCTATACTACTCGACCCGCTATACGGCTATACGATACTACTCGATATACTATTCGCGATCACTATAATCGAACGACACGCGAACTTGGAAGGATAGGTTTCTGTATTCTGACTACATTTGTGCTGAAATGCGTATGTGCTTATGTGCTCATGTGCTTCTATGCTTCTGTGCTTCTGTGCTCTATGTGCTTCTGTGCTTCCGTGATTACGTGAATCTGTGGTTTTGTGCCTATGTGTTTATGTGATTCATGCCTTATCGTGTTCCTGAGCTTTAGTAAGTAGTAGACGTGTGAGGTGAGATTCGATTTGTTGTGTCTGAGACCTACGACAGTGTCTGTTGCAGACCATGTCGTCATCTGGACACCGAACCCCTCTTACTCGCCAAGAAAAGAGAGACAAACGTCTCGCTGCTATCATCGCCAAGCAAGTGGCAAAAGCTGTAAGCGAGGTGTACGAAAATGTCAGCAAATCGTCTGAGGAGTCGCGAACCGATGCTCCTAAAGATGCTAACAAGACTGTTTTCAGCTTCAAACAGTTTAAGGCATGCGGACCAAAAGAGTTTACCGGAGAAGATGGCCCTACCGCCATGTTTCAATGGTTTGATTCGGTTGAAGTCACTCTGCGCCAAAGCGGTTGTCCTGAAAATCTCCGTACCCTCAATGCGACCGGTGTCTTCCAGTCCCGAGCTCTAGACTGGTGGACGGCCGAACGAAACAAACGCGGGAATGATGCAGCTTATGAGCTGACTTGGGAAGAGCTGAAGGCCATCATGATGGACGAATTCTGCCCTCCCCATGAACGCCAAAAGCTGGAGGACGAGTTTTGGAACATCAAGCAGACGGATGGAGACAACGCTGCTTTAACTGCTCGCTTCAAGCAGCTTAGCATTATCTGTCCCGATCAAGTCAAGACGCCAGACATGGCCATCAAGAAGTACATTCGAGCTCTACCTGATTGTGTTGCTGACTTTGTTCACGCCGCCAAGACATCATCAATTGAGGAGACCTACTTACTTGCCGCTGAGTTCAATGACAAGCGGGTAAAGTCTGGTTTCTGGGATAAGCCATCCAAGTCTCTGCATCAGGCTACTACTGCACCGATTGCCGACACCTCCACTGCTCAGCCATCCAAGTCATCACGCCGAAAGAAGAAGCACAACAATAGCAGCTCCAGCAACAAGAACTGTGATGTCACAACAACTGCTGCCCATCTGCAAGCCGTACAGGCTCGGTAGCAGTCTCATCACCGACCAGCTCCAGTGACCAATGCACCGCCAGCAAAGCGTGCTTACACAGGTCCCCACCCGCTCTGCCCGACATGCTCATATCATCATCCGGTGGGACTCGCCTGTCATTTCTGCGCTCACTGCAACCTCTACGGTCATTACACTGCGAATTGTCGCTACGGTCCCCGAAACATCGCAGCTCCTGCCGCCGCTCATCAAGCTCTACTCCCAGCCCCTCAAGGCCAACCCGCAGCTCAGGCACCCGCGGTCAATGCTCGAGTCTGCTTTGCATGTGGTGACCCTAACCATTTTGCAAACATGTGCCCGAACAGGGTGGTGAAACAAGAGCCCCAATAGCAGTAGCAGCAGCCTCAGCAGCAGCAACAAGCAGCCCATGCCAGAACTTTCAACATCAATGCCCGTCAAGCCCAGGCTGACAACAACGTGGTTAATGGTTTGTTCCTTGTGAATGGTATTTATGCATCGTGTTTGTTTGATACTAGAGCCGATAACTGCTTTGTGTCGTTTGAATTCGAGAACCTCCTTAGTCGTAAGCGCTCTTATCTCCCCTCGTCATTCGAAGTTGAAGTCGCTACAGGAAGAACTGTCACCGTGAATTCTGTTCTTCGTGATTGTACCCTCGAGCTTAACAATCATATTTTCCCCATCGACCTTATTCCCATGCAACTCGGAAGCTTCGACATCATAGAAGGCATGGACTTTCTTCGCGAAAACCATGCTGAAGTTGTGTGCTCTGATAAGATGATTCGATTCTCGCTCGCAAAGGGTGATCTACTATGTGCATACGGTGAAACAGCTTCGAAAGGTCTCAAACTCACGTCATGCATCCAAGCTAGCAAGTATCTCCGCAAGGAATACAGAGCTTTCTTGGCCAACATTGTAGTAGCGGAGAAGGAAAAGAAAAAGAAGGCTGAAGTCAAGGACGTTCCAGTGGTTCGTAAATTTCCTCAGGTGTCCCCTGATGATCTTCCTGGACTACCGCCAAATCGTGATATCAACTTTCGTATCGACCTCATTCCTGGAGCTAATCCCGTAGCCAAAGCCCCTTATTGACTCGCGCCATCCGAAATGCGGGAACTTTCAAACCAACTCCAGGAATTACTCGAAAAAGGCTTTATTCGGCCGAGCACTTCTCCTTGGGGCGCGCCAGTCCTTTTCGTTAAAAAGAAGGATGGGTCGTTCAGGATGTGCATCGATTATCGGGAATTGAATAAGCTAACCATCAAGAATCGTTACCCTCTACCTCGAATCGATGACTTATTTGATCAGCTGCAAGGTGCCAAGTGTTTCTCGAAGATCGATCTACGTTCAGGCTATCATCAATTGCGCATTCAAGAGGAAGACATACCTAAAACCGCTTTTCGAACTCGATACGGCCATTATGAATTCGTTGTTATGCCTTTTGGTTTAACCAACGCACCCGCGGTTTTCATTTATCTGATGAATCGCGTGTGTAAGCCATTTCTAGACCGGTTCGTCATCGTGTTCATCGACGATGTCTTGATCTATTCCAAGTCGAAAGCCGAACACGCGCAACATCTACGTTTGGTTCTCGAGCTACTCCAGGGGAATCAACTCTACGCCAAGTTCTCCAAGTGCGAATTCTGGCTAGAGGAGGTTCAATTTCTGGGTCACATCGTTAATAGTCAAGGTATTCATGTCGATCTCGCGAAGATCGAAGCAGTTAAGAGCTGGATTGCGCCTAAGAACCCGTCCGAAGTTCGTTCTTTTCTCAGACTAGCGAACTATTATCGACGATTTATCGAAGGATTCTCTAAGATCGCTGTGCCGCTTACCGCCCTTACTCATAAAGACAAGCCTTTTGTTTGGGGAACCGAACAAGAGTCTGCTTTTCAAACCCTCAAACATATGCTTTGCAATGCTCCTATTCTCACATTGCCCGACGGAAACAACGATTTCATTGTCTATTGTGATGCTTCCAACCTTGGTCTTGGCTGTGTTCTCATGCAACGAGACAAGGTTATAGCTTACGCATCTCGTCAGCTCAAAATCCACGAGAAGAACTATACCACCCATGATCTCGAGCTAGGCGCAGTTGTTTTTGCATTGAAGATTTGGCGACACTACATGTATGGTACCAAGTGTACGATCTTCACCAATCACAGGAGTTTACAACACATCTTTAATCAGAAGGAACTTAACATGCGTCAACGCCGATGGGTAGAACTTCTTAACAATTACGACTGTGAGATTCGTTATCACCCAGGCAAAGCAAATGTTGTTGCCGACGCACTCAGCAGACGGAGTTATTTGCTCAGTATTCGCAATACCCAAGCCCAGCATGATCTCGAAACCCTCATCCGCGAAGCCCAGCATGCTTGTTTTAACGAACGAACTTTGAAGAAAGAGAGAATCTATCACGATGGAGCTCAGCTTGTAAGCAAAGCAGATGGATCTTCTATTATCTGGACCGAGTTTGGATCCCTAAGCGAACCGATTTGCGAAAGATTATAATGGACGAAGCCCACAAATCCCGATATTCTATTCATCCCGGTGCCGATAAAATGTACCAGGATCTTCGCTACAAGTACTGGTGGCCGGGCATGAAACGGGATATTGCCCTTTATGTTGGAAGTTGCCTGACTTGTGCGAGAGTCAAGGCTGAACATCAACGACCTTCTGGCTTACTCGAATAACCTCCAATCCCCATATGGAAGTGGGAGAGTATAGCTATGGATTTCATAACCAAACTTCCGCCCACGCCATCAGGTCACGACAGCATTTGGGTAATAGTTGATCGTCTGACCAAATCAGCCCACTTTTTGCCAATACGGGAAGACTACAAGGTAGAACGACTAGCCCGAATCTACTCCGACGAGATCATTTGTAATCATGGTACGCCTCGTGATATCATTTCAGACCGTGACGCTCGGTTTACCTCGCGGTTGTGGGAAATGTTTCAAGCAGCTCTTGGTACGACGCTTAACCTGAGTACCGCATTCCATCCTCAAACCGACGGACAGACTGAAAGAACGATCCGTACTCTTGAAGACATGCTCCGTGCGTGTGTCATAGACTTCAGTGGTAGTTGGAATAAATACCTACCGTTAGTCGAATTCTCATACAACAACAGCTATCATGCCAGCATACAAATGGCACAATTCGAGGCCTTATATGGAAGAAGATGTCGTTCGCCTATTGTGTGGCACGAGATCGGTCATTCGCAACTAACCGGTCCCGAGTTACTACAAGAAACGACTGACAAAATCCTCCAGATTCGAGACAACTTGTCGAAAGCCAGGGATAGACAGAGAAGTTACGCCAATAGAAGACGCAAGCCCCTTGAATTTGACGTTGGCGACTACGTACTCCTAAAGGTATCACCTTGGAAGGGTGTGGTCAGATTTGGCAAGAAAGAGAAACTAGCACCTCGATATGTTGGGCCTTTTAAGATTCTGGAAAGGATCGGCAAAGTCGCCTACAGACTCGAACTACTGGAGGAACTTAGTAACGTCCACCCGACTTTCCATGTGTCAAACCTTCGAAAATGCCTAGCTGATCATGATCTAATTGTACCTCTCGACGACCTTCAAGTCAACAAAACGCTGCATTTCGTGGAAAAGCCTGTCGAAATCATGGATCGCCAAACCAAGCAACTCAGACGCTCGCGCATCCCTATCGTGAAAGTCCGATGGGAAGGCAAATGAGGCGCGGAGTTTACTTGGGAACTCGAAAGCGACATGAAGGCTAAGTACCCGCAGTTGTTTAAATGAAGATCTGAAGCGAGAAATTGGTAAAATCAATCACGGTGCTGTGCAGCTTCGAGCCTAATTTCGGGACGAAATTCCCTAAACAAGGGGAGGCTGTAACACCCCGTGTTACCAAATGTCAAAGTCAAAGTCCATGTTAAGTTTGACTTCTTTGACTGTAATTAGTCATTCTATGTTTTATGTTTTGTATTATGTGGAGTAAGTGTTAATAATCAAAGTAATCGAACGAATCGAATGTTTAATCGACGCGAAACGCTTTACGACTGTGAATAGTAGGAAGTAATAATGCGATAAAGTCAATCAAGCAATAATCAAGCTAATCGAATCATCAATCGAACTCGAAACTCGAACTATGCGAATTTGGTGTTATATTACGTGTGTGTGTGTGCCTTACGTGTTACCTGTGCGTGTTTACTTTATGTTATGTGTGGTGATCAATCGAATCGAAACCCGAATCTCAATCGAAATCGAATTATGACGAATGGTAGCGAAAGGATAGTGTGAAATATAGATACTTATATGTAGATATAGTGGTTGGGATTAAAAGTAATTTGAATAGGAAACTCTATCGTATTCGTATCTTCTTCAATCGAAATCGAAATATCATAAATCGTCGCACTAAACACTCAAAGCAGGCTGTGGATCGAACAAGCTCCTAGCCGATCGAACAGCCCAGCCGATCGGACGGACTGTCCGATCGAGCAGGCTGTCCGATCGGAATGCCTGGCCGATCGGCCAGCTCTTTCCTCTTTGAGAAGCCTATAAATAGGCCTGTCATTGTCGTTCTTTCCACTTTTGGAAACCCTCTGACCAACCAGCTCGTGTTCTTCACTATTTCTCAGATTTCTCTCAATCCCGGTAAGATTTCATCCTAAATCTTGTACGTTTTTGATCTATGCACACTCCTACACCTTTCTATCTTTCAAATCTTGATTTCTAACCGTGAAATCATCAAGATCTAAGTATTCTAGGATGATGTCATCATGGTGTTCTTCAAGAACTTCATGTTTTGGCCTCAATCCACTAAGAATCACTTGGATCTAGCAGATTTCCACATAAACAAACTAAGATCTATCACAGATCTGAACATTTACATGGTGTGAAGGATTGAAAGAATGAATTCCAACTTTCTTTCAACTCTTTTACACTCAATGCATTCAAACCAGTAGAAACGGAGCTTGAGCCAACTCACTAATCATCCTAATGGTTGTGTGGTTCAAGATTCGGATTCTATCTACGAGGTTCACCGATTTCGAGTTAAACTATAAACTCCGTTTCGAACCGTTCACCGGCCGGACTTGGGTGGTTCCTGTCCAAGCAGGAGAAACAAGCAAGAACGAAGGTTCCATGGTTCAACTCGTTGTCAAAATACCTTGATATAACGTCAAACAATCAGAACAGCCAAGTGTTAGACGAAAAGGCCGACCAGGTCAGGATGCTGACCGATCGAACGGGCTGCTCGAACGAACAGCCCAACCGATCGGACATATCAGTCGATCGACCAGGCCAGCCGATCGGCTAGCACATGGACCCGCAACTTTAACAATTTCATGAAGTCTAGTATTGAACGAAGTGCTGTTCGATCGAACTACGAGTTGGGTTGAATTAATCTTCGGATCATGAGATACTATGCTTCAACACTTAATCGATTTTCAACTCGTTCGATGTATTGGAGTGCCACCCGATCGAACATGCTGTCCGATCAGGTGACATCCTATTGAGGACTTACTACTGAAGTGTCAAACCGATCGGTTAAGCCGACCGATCGAACAGACCGTTCGATCGATCGACCTGAAAGGTAGGAACACTTCAATGTTCTCAAATACTACAACGAAAACTTCAAAAGGACAAGTCATCATACACAAACACATCCTACTCAAAGGAAGAAACAATCCACTCGAACAGTCCAACCGATCGAGCCTACCGGCCGATCGAACAGGCTGCCCGAACGGGCTGACCAACCAATCGAGCCTACCGGCCGATCGAACAGGCTGTCCGAACGGACTGTCTAACCGAACAAACAACCCGTTCGGTCGAACCTACAGTTCGATCGACCAGGCTGTTCGACCCATCATCAATTGTTTCCATTTAACGTGTTACTCATCATTATGCTATCGAACTATTCAAGCTAACCCTTCTCGCAAGCACTCCCTTCAATCCATTAATCAATCGTTGTGAGTATACTCGAACCCTTTTTGCTTTAGCACTTTTGGGTGTTACATACGTTACTTATCTAAAATCACAATCAAACACACTACTCAATTATTTAAACGCTAACCGTTCTGCATGTATTACGTGACTAAATGAATGCTTGTTGTTATGTTTACACGTGGAATGTTGTCTACCTGCCTTAACGACGTAGTACTATAGTTTGGACTCAGCACCCGTTCACACGGGGGTTGTTAAGGACAATTACTTGCATGGATTATGGTGGTAATCATGTATTGCGAACTGTCTCGGACAGTCAACCCGTAGTCATTGGTATCGATAGATCCATGTCGATAATTAACATGCTTCGTTTTCCTCTGTGTACGTGATGGTTATGCGTAAACTATTTCGAACTCTATATGCTATATCAAACTTGTATGCTTACCTTTACATTTTATGTATTGACTTTATTTTAACGTATGTGACAGGCAATTAGGATGCTTATCTGCTAGGAAGGCGAGCTTAGAATAAGCGTCTAGAGCATAGTTGTCTGTAGATCTTGCAGATCGAGTCTCTAGAAGCATTTAAACAATTCTTATATTTAAATCTGAGTTGTCGGAACATAATATTTGACTTGATGTTATCTGTAATAATTTGTTTGCTATTTGAGGTACGGTATGGGACGTATTATATAAATTGAATAGTGATAATAATTGTTATGGAAACTTCTGGACAATCTGTTTCGCTCAATGCCATGCCCCGATGATTCCGCCATCGGTTGGGGTGTGACAACCGTCCTCCCTCCAACCCAACGTCGTCGTCAACCCGTCAACCCCAGCAGCAGCCGCCGTCCACCGTCCACCCTAGCGCCACCGTCCACTGTCTTCTTCCTCAAGCACAAATTAAGGTATGTATAATTGGTTTTTTTTTCTGATTTTAGTTCTTAAGAATTTATGATTATGGAATTTTTGGTGTTTGTTTTCTGATTTTAGTCCATTGTTTGTTGTGATTATGTGACGTTTTGGTGTTGTTAAGGAATTTTTGGTGTTTTTTTCTGATTTTAGTACTTTGTTTGTTATAATTATGTGAATTTTTGGTGTTTCTTTTTCTGATTTTAATCCATTATTTGTTATGATTATGTGAGTTTTTGGTGTTTGTTATGGAATTTAGATGTTCAATTTGATAAAATGGTTATTAGAATTTCTAGATGTTCATTGTTATTCATGCTTATTATGTTGTTGCTTTAAATTGTTTGATTATGCTTAATTGATTCATGCCTGTTATGTTAGTTGCTTGTTTGTTGATTAATAGAAATGGGAGAGAAACTACAATGGTCAAATGAGTATCTAAAATGCTTATTAGAGAATTGCATTGATGAGATAAACACGGTGGGTAGAAAAGGATTGAGTTTGCATAAAGACTCATGGAATAAGTTATAGGAAAAGTTCTTAAGGAAAAGTTTGGCTTGGATTTAACTCAAATACAAATGAAGAATGCATATGATAATCTTAAAGCCAAAAACGTAAGTTAGGTGTATTTGAAAAACAAAACTGGCAACATATACAACGCTCAAACAAATTTTTTTACCATAACGAATGAGGAATGAGAAGAATTTAAGAAGGAATGTTCATTTATATAAGAGAAAATTGCGTAGATAGTCCCTGTGATTTGCTCCATTTTCACCTTTAGTCACTAACTTTCTTACACATATAGATATAGTCCCCAACTTTTGCAATTTCGTTCCCGGAAAATCCCTGATGTGGATGGGGATTAGTTTTTAGGGTTAAGTAGGTGTGAAATGACTATAACGCCCTTACAAATTAAAAAAATGTGACCACCTTTATCCTACCCCTACCCCACCCCCTTTCCCCTTTCTCCCTTCCTCTTTCTCATTTTTTGTCTGCAAGAATCAAACCACCACCACCATTTCATCTTCCCCACCCTCCACCACCCTTCACCACCATCTCCACATTTCATCACCACCATCCAAAACAACTCGCAAATCAACACGATGGGCATCTGGAACGGTCTTAGATCGATCGCCGACTGGTTCATCAAGATCTGGAACGAAAACCAGTTCTCGAGTTGCTAGATCCGGTATGCAGAGAGATGATAAGTCCTGTTCTTACCGGTTTCGTCAAGTTTGCTGTTGATTCTGTTGTTTATGATCCAAAACTTTAACAGAATCAACCCCACTGGAGACTCGAGTTCAGCCGCATTGTATAGAGACAACAGAATTTATTCTGTTGATCTACCAGCATCGTTAGGTAATTATTGTTTCTGATCATTAAATGTGAGGTTAAATTTGGTAACTGTTGTTTCTGATCATCTAAAGTTTCAGTTTTTTGATTAAATTATTGCAACTTGTAAATGATGTTACTTGTTTCTGATCATCAACTGTGAGGTTAATTTCGGTTGCCCCCAATCGGTGGTGTTGGACCATGTTATTACCCTAAACAGTCAGTATAAGGCAGTTCATCTTCATATACAGAGGCGGAATCAAAGTAAATGAAGTCACACAGCTTTATCCTCTTAATTTCCTTTCTATTAACACTTTCCGAGTCGATTACAATTGATTTCTGACAAAATTTCGGTAGCACTTCGACTCTAATTCCGCTCCAAAGTTTTTTAGAATGAGATCACACAACAGGTATTTATAGAATGACTGATTTCGCTCCAAACGATACGAGCGGAATCACCATGTGATCATTACGAGCGGAATCACCAGGTTATCTTTGGAGCGGAATCACAATGTGACTTTAGGAGCGAAATCACCTAGTTACCCTAGAAGCGGAATCACTCGTTTACATCAGGAGCGGAATTATCATGAATCCTGATTTCGCTTCAAATGACATGAATGTCATTTGGAGCAGAATCACACTCTAAAACCCTAAACTTGATTTCCGTGCTCCAATCTAACCTATCTAGACCTAAGACTCGATTAAGACACAGTTAACAGACATTCAGTGCACCAACAGACTCCCCCTTGGATGTTGACGAAGTCTTCGGCTTCGAGTCTTCAGTCTTGGTCTTTTCTCCAAACTTTGTCTTCCCATTGTAAAAGCTCTATCTTCACAGGTTCAGGATCTTGACCTAGCTCTATCTACAATCTCCCCTTTGACTGTTGATCCAGAACTCTAGACTCCCCCTTTCACAGACTCCCCCTCTCGGTATGCTGGGATCTAGGATCTTTATCTGGTTCAAACTCTGACTTTATGAGCCATGGGGATAATGAAATCCACAACCTGTTACTCAGCCAATAACATTAAAATCTATTGATTTTAACAATAAATCACAAACTCTATCAGTTTAGAAATCCACTCAAGTATTCAGGTCCAAGTTAATGACCCTGATTACCTAATTAATCTACCAAGTTCAACTTAATGACCTTGGTTGATCTTTTGACAAACAAACTGACTTTTGTTTAAACTTTTCAAACATTTTCTGAAAATAACAAGTATCAAGTTAATGAACTTGTTTTGACTTTTTCAACAATCCCAATCTTCATCAAGATAAGCTCTCCTCATTCTTCAGTCCAGAACTTTTCCTGCATCTGCTTCATCTTCGAGAATCCAACAATCAACTATCCACTTTGGTTTGTCGGAAAATAAAGCAGAAATGAAAAATCTTTTTGGATTTTAATAAAGTCTCTAAACAAGGAAATGAAATACAGAAACTTAAATTGCAGAATGTAAACTATTCACAAACATATTTTTGGTGAGCGTGTCAGGGAATCATATCAGCTTATCAGACAAGTTACAAGTACCGTTAAGCTTTAATTCATACTCGGAATTAAACAATTCACATAGATTGTCTATATACTGATCCACTTTAAATTCTCACACAAATTTCAATTTACTCAGGATACGATTTAAATGTTTTATGAACTTAACTCATTCATGTGTCCCACCTCTTGAATATACTCCCGTATCCAGAATCCCAATATTCAATCTTACAGGTGAGTATATCACAGATGATATCTGTAAGGGGTTAGATGCGAGGGCCGTGAGAGCTCAGGTCGATACTTCCGTATACGCAGAGAGATGATGGCTTCGACTTTTCGGTGTGTCCCCTTTAGAGGATCTTTTGTTACAACAGCAATGATTATCAATTTTATTGTTTAATCAAGTTGCTGAGGGCGATGCTATGTTTCAAGCATTTGCGGAAAGTATTATTCGAGGACTAGGTCAGAACTTCCATTCAGCAGAAGTCCCAGAATAATACCCCAGATATCACTGAGTATAAAGACCTAGTATCTCAGAATAAGGGACCTTTCAAACGAGATTTCAGGGGTTACCTATATATCCAAGTAGTGTTCCCCACAAAATAAGTTTCGTTTTGAAATTTTAAGTTTATATCCCGAATAAATCTACTAAATGTGCGAAAACCTATCGACACATCATCAGTGAGACTGTTTAATGCTTTTAAACTTTACAAATCTTTAGCATACTGTAACAGTCAAACTGATGTACTATCATTTTCCCTTTTTACACAAGCTCTTTTTCAATTTTATATTGTTTTTGAATTTTGAAATTTTATCATGTTTTTGTATTTTTGAATTTTTTACTGTTTTTGTATTTTTTTAAATATATCTACTCCCCCTAAATACCAAAACAAGTAAAAAATCGACAAACCATTGCAGATTATTTCTCATCTTCATCTACAACAGTACTCTCATCAACGCCAATAATGCCATCCGACACCGAAAGAAGCTTCATACCGTTTAGTTTTAAAAGATATTTAAAACGTGTTTTGTCAAAAGCTTTGGTATGTAAATCATCTTTCTGTTCGTTAGTGTGGATTTTCTCAATTCGTATCAACTTTTTCTCGAAACAATCGCGAATAAAGTGATGACGAATTTCTATATGTTTAATTTTAGCTTGATGTACTGGATTCTTTGTTATATTTATTGCGGCCTCATTAACAACAAAAAGAGGTGTGTTAAGAAACTGCAAACCGTAGTCGTGCATCTGTTGCTGTATCCACAGGATCTGAGAGCAGCAACTGCTAGCAGACACGTGCTCCGCTTCACATGTAGATAGCGCCACAGACGTTTGTTTCTTACACTGCCAGGTAATCAAGCGAGGTCCAAAGAACTGGCAACCTGCAGTTGTTGATTTTGCATTGACTTTGCAGCATCCGAAATCCGAGTCGGAATACCCTTCGAGCGTAAAGTTGCCTTTTCTAGGATACCACAACCCCAATGTAGGAGTTCCTTTCAAGTAGCGTAATATCCTCTTCACAATAATCATGTGCGAAGCTCTCGGGTTAGATTGATATCTTGCTGCGAGGCACGTTGGGTACATGATATCAGGACGAAGCAGTTAAGTACATCAAAGAACCTATCATGGATCGATAAAATGTCTCATCAGCCCTGTCTCCGGTGAGATCTGGGTGAATCCCATGATTTGTTGCTAAAGGGGTAGCAGCTGGAGTAGAACTTGACATCCCAAATTTCTCTAGAATATCATGCACGTACTTCGTCTGGTGAATGAAGATTCCATCAGGTAGTTGTTCAACTTGTAGACCCAAAAAGAATTTCATCTCCCCCATTGATGACATTTCGAATTTTTGCTTCATCACTGATTCAAAATCTTTGCATAGATTCTCATTCGTTAACCAAAAAATTATATTATCCACATAAATCTGTACGATCAGAAGATGTCCGTCGACCTCTTTAGTGAAGAGAGTGGCATCCACTTTTCCACGAATGAAGCTGTTGGTTAGTAGGTGTTGAGACAAAGTCTCGTACCAGGCTCTCGGGGCCTGGTGTAAACCATACAGCACTTTGTCCAGCAAGTAGACCTTGTTCTTGTGGATCGGATCGGTAAAGCCCGGCGGTGGTCCGACATAAACCTCCTCTTTAACCTTCCCATAAAGAAACGCCGATTTTACATCTAGCTGATATACTTTGAAGTTCTTCCAAGATGCAAATGCCAGGAAAATTCTGATTGTTTCTAGTCGTGCCACAGGAGCGTACACTTCAGTAAAATCAATCCCCTCCTGTTGACTAAAGCCCTGAACAACGAGTCGAGCCTTGTTTCGTACAACAACTCCTCGATCATCTCTCTTACACTTAAATACCCATTTTGTATTGATTTTCCTGTGACCATCTGGCAAATCCACTACCTTCCACACTCCCAACTTTTCAAACTGACTTAACTCTTCTTGCATCGTAATGACCCAAGAGTCTCCAGTAAGCGCCTCTTTGTAAGTTCGAGGTTCGATCTGCGAAATAAAACAACTCAATGAAAATTCAGTTTGTAAAGGTGCTACTGTAGAGTAAAAACATGTAAGGCCCTGGTCAATTTGACGTCTCGTGCGAACGCCCGATTGCAACTCTCCAATGATCAACTCCTCTGGATGGTATGAAAGAGTTCGTGGCATTACTTCGCTTGGAACATCCACATCGCCTTCCAGATTAGTAACATTGTGGTCTGCACCTTGTTCACTAATTTAGTTTGTTTGACTTGAATCCTGAATCTGCTCCCCCTCAGAATCTGAATCACTACGATCAAATATCAGCATATTCTCAGATTCTTGATTATCATTCTGATCCGTCTGATTATCTAGAGCAACTTCATCTTGTTGGACATCATCATGTTCACCAGCATTGCTAGGACCTGCTTCATCATCATTCGAAGTTTCCCGTGGTCTTCTAGAATACTCAGCTGGAAACCTTTGCTGCGACTCGTACTCTCGCAAAATATCCAACTCATCAAAGAAATCTTCTTCTTCCTCTAATTCTTCTCTCATGTCAAACGAATCCCACAACTTGTCATAATGATAACGCCATGAATTTCCAGGATTCTGCGGCGGCATTGTATAACCTTGACATTCAACATTTGTAGCTTCAATAATCCGCTTCTCACTTGGAACGAAGACACGTCGCATAGGGCTTGCATAACCAACAAATATACCCTCAATGCACTTCGGACCAAACTTTCCATGAAGCTCTATAACAGTACAGGGTGACCCGAACGGTTCTAGATACTTCAAATTAGGTTTGCGGTTATTGATCAACTTAAAGCAAGTTTTGTTGAACTTCTTGACAGTGAGAACTCTGTTGAGCGTATAGCATGCGGCGGACACAGCTTCAGCCCAAAAATTTATCGGTAACTTTGAATCTGCGAGCATTGTTCTAGCCGTCTCGATTAGCGTCCGGTTTTTGCATTCTGCAACTCCATTCTGCTGCGGAGTGTACGGAGCACTAAACTCATGCAATATACCTTTTTCATCACAAAATTCTTCCATCTTGTTGTTCTTGAATTCAGTACCATTATCACTTCTAATTCTTTTGATACGCCTTTGGTACAGATTCTCAATCTTCTTGAACAACGTCATCAAACTGTCAAAAGTTTCATCTTTTGACTTCAAAAACATTACCCACGAGAATCTGGAATAATCATCAGTAACGACCAAACAGTAGTAGTCTCCTGTAATACTTTTGACATTCACAGGACCGAATAAATCCATGTGAAGTCTCTCCAGAGGTCTTGAAACTGAATTGACTTGCTTTGTAGGGTGTGACTTTTTCTTCTGCTTGCCTTTGACACAGCTAATGCACTCCCCTTCCAGATGAAAACCTTTGACATGAACACCCAACACTAAATCATTGTTCACCAAGTGATTCATTTTTCTTAGATGTATATGCCCCATCTTGCGGTGCCACAATCTCGATTCTTTCTCGGTTGCTCTGGACACAAAACAATGAGCCTGACCCGTGGTTGTAGTAGCTACGCTCATGTCCAACACGTACAGATCATTAACTCTTGGTGGCCTCATGATAATCCATTCCTCAGGGATAACAAATCATGGCTTCAAGATCAAACATTCTTTGTTAGTGAAGTGAGTGGTATACATCCTGTCACAAATCTGCGAGATACTCAGCAGATTCTTCTCGAGCTCAGCAATGTAGTTAACTCTTTCAAACTTCACAATCCCATTGGATAACGTTCCTTCACCAATAATCCTACCACCTTGATTACCCGCGAAACCAACATATCCTCCATTGAAATTTCTCACATCGTACAACAACGCAGTTTTCCCTGTCATATGTCGAGAAGCTCCACTATCCATGATCCATCGTGAAACTAATCTCGGAAGATCATGCACATATCACAACATGACTTAATAACTTCAATAAGGATGCCGATTCATGCTTCGCGATCAAGGAAACTCCGGCAAGTCAGGTTTTCATTCAACGAAGAATATATCCACCCAAGCCTGACCAGCCTTGGGTCTTACCTTGTTGCTATCAGCTTTCCCATTTTGTTTCTTAAAATTTTTAGCTTGAAGTGGTAGAAAGTTTGTATCATCCACAACTGGGACTAAATTCACCACCTTTTTCTCTTGTGAAGTTGAAGTTTGTTTCTCTGTTTTGGGTTTCCAAATTTGTTGAGATGATGCAACCCGTTTGTAAAATTTATCAATTTTAGTTACCAACTTCTTTACAGGTTCAGTTTTGATCTTGGTGATTTGGTTTTTCAAACCCTTTTTCTCAACAAACATTGGTGCTTTTCCCTTCACATCATCTTTCTTCTTTTGAGTCTTTACAACTTCAGTCTTAGGCTTCACGTTGGTACACTTTCGTGCAATATGCCCAACTTGATTGCCTCTGAAGCATGTTCGAGTGTCAACTACCCGACTTGTGCCTTCAGACTGAGGTTGTGAAGCTTTCTTCTCAAAGAACTCTTCATTTGATTTCGAAAAGATTTTTGCCTCTTCATCAGACAGTGACCTTGAACTGTTCACAAACACCTTCTTTTCAACAAGCTTCTTGTTTTGAACATTTCTCTTTTGATAACTCTTACCCCCTGATAACCACCCGACCAATTGTTTCGGTTGTTGTTATAAAAACGTGGTGGAAAAACAGGTTTCTTATAGTAAGCTTTATCTTTTTCAAAATTCATTTGTCTCTTTGTTTGACTCAAACTGTTCACTTCTGACAACTCAACTTCAACCAATTTGAAGATATTTGTTAACTTGTTCACATTAACATTCTCAATGGGAAACTCAAAATCCGAAAACAACTTATCAGATCTCGACATCTTGTACATGACAAGAGTAGGTTCATCATTTAAGTTGTTCTTGGACGTTTGTTTCAGAATGTATTTATCCAAGAAACATCCATCTTCCTCAGTAGTGTCACTGTCCGTTTTTAGAACATTTTCAACAACACTTTTTACAACATCAGTTTGGACACTATCGTCATCGGAAGATGTAAAAGTAACATCAATGGTATCCGAAAGTTTCACTTCATTATCTTCTACAATTTCAACCAACCCAGATTGTTTTTTCAAATAATTGTCAAGAACTGGTGGTGGAACTTGATGAAAACCCACCCCGGTTCCATCAGAGTAAACATCTTCGCCAGCTTTGTTTTTCCTGATGGGTTTGGGAACAATGTGTTGCAAAACAAAGCCTGCGGAGTTGTAACTCTTAAGCTTCAACTGGATTCTCTCATTTTCAATTTCAGCCTCTTGAAATTTAAGCTTTAATTTTGCGATTTCATCCAGTTGTTGGTTGATTGATTCCTCTTTTAACCGAAGCACTGTTGTTAGTTGAACATTTTCTTTATAAGTTTTACCGTTTCTGTCATCATTATCTTTCATTGTGCTTTTAAGCTTCTCAAATTTTTCAGTAATCTGACGATTTTCAAGAACTAACCTTTCATTTTCTTGCCTAACCTTTTCATGGTCAATTTTATCATTTTCAATTTTGTTAGTTAATTCTTTTAACCGTTCAGTTGAAGCTTTAACCATCTTATCACGATCAAGGATTTGATCCTCAACGTTTCTGACTCTCGCAGTCAAATCCTCAACCTTCTTACCGTTGAGATAAGTGACTGTGCTACAAACTTTGCATTCCTTGATGCAATTTTTGCAAACAACATCACCATTGACTTTCTTACCTGACTCAGTCGTTGACATGTTTGAACTGACCTGGCCTTTAGACTCAGAGAAGGATTTAGAATCTACCTCAAGCGCCTTAGTTGCCAGCACCTTGTCAGCCATTTTTCCAAGATTTTCAGCATTCAACTCCTGCGTCGTCTCAATGATCCCAGTATCAACCTTCTTTGACTTCTCTTCTTCTTTCTCCTTCTTCTCTTTCTCCTTCTCTTCTCCGCTTCCCCACCATTTCTTCTGCCAATAATCATCTTCTCCTTTATATTCTTTGATTATGGTTTCCACATCAAGAGTGTTATGATCAATAGCAATGTTTCCATAAGGATCAAGATAACATTCTCTGTCTGGATCCCATCTCTTTGCTCTTTTTACCTCAGAAAAGATACCAAATAACGTGATCAATTTGTTTGTGGCCAACAGCTTTCTGTAATTATACTTTTGTTCTTCAGTTATGTTGTCTTTCCAAGGAATAGGTTCGGTTTTTGCCATGAAAGCATATCCAACTGCATCTTCCTCCGGTAATAACCCTTCATCGTCGTGGATTATCGCAAGAGCTCTAGATTTCTCTTTGTTATCTTCAATCTGCTTTATTCTTGGCGGCTCCGATTTGTTCTGATGATATATCGCCTTCTTGTAGTAATCTTCTCTAAACGGGTTTTCAGACTCATCAGCATACGCGTTTCTGCATTCACGCTTAAAATGACCTTTCTGCTTGCACTTGAAGCACGTCACCTTAGACTTGTCAAAGCCCAACTTGGTAGAAGGTCCACCAATTGACTTCCTTCCGGTTATCTCCATGAAACGCTGTGCCCGACGAACAGCACTGGCCATACACCACCTTATGTCGATCAATTCCATTTCTTCAGGATCTATTTGGTCATAATCTTCTTTCGTCAGGTTGGTGTTGCCAATTTTCCCTGCCACAAGACTTTCATACGATTCCAGTACCGACGCTAGGAAAACCATCTGCTGCTTTGCCGACTCTTCACTGAAGTTCTGAGTGTTCTTTAAGTCTACAGTGATGTTGCATTGAAATAAGTTCTTTGCATCAGACTGGTTTGAATTTGATGAAGATCCATTGTGATATCCACTTCTTTGGCTTTCTTTGCTTGTTGTGGAGACATTCTCAGCAGAAAACGCAGTCTTGGGAGATGTGTTCTTTGGCATCATGCTTTTTGGATAATACAAATCCAAGTTCTGCTGGTAAGACGAGTGATTAACTTTGTGCGTCTTCTTTAACTCCAACTCATGACTTTCTAGTCTCTCAATCAACAGATCCACCGTAAGCTCTGCAGGCTTGATCGTATTCTTCAGCATCAACGCATAGTACTGCCAATCCATTTCATCCGGTAATGAATCAAACAGCTTGTCGACTAGCTCTTCTTGAGAATAGAAAATTCCATTTCTCGCCAGTTCCAGCTTTAGGTGCCCAAACCTCTCAATCATTTTACAAACAGACTCATTCTTTAAACACCCAAACAAATCAAACTCTTTTCTAAGTAGTTTCTTTTTGTTTTTCACAATTTCAGTACTTCCTAAACATTTGGTTTTCAACTTATCCCAGAGATCTTTAGCACTAGAGTACTCGATCAAAGATATTATATCTTCTCGAATGGATTGAAACAGCAACGCAACACATTTCTGCTCAGCAACAAACGATTCTATCTCCTCGGGTGAAGTTAAGCTTTCCCCAAGTTTGCCTCCATCATCGTATCCATTTTTCAGACTCTTCCAGCTAGGAAAGGCAAAGGCCCTCAACCAATCTTCGAACTTTTTGGCCCACCGACTATATTCCTCGATAGCCATCAACTTCGGTGGTTTGTTGTAAGTTCCGAAAGCACTTTCAACCTCCAAGGCATCTGATAACTTTTTCTTTGCATTTTGCGCGTTCTCATTAGTATTGCTTGAAGATGTATCGTCTCCGGAGTTTCCAGCAAAAGCATACATGTCGCTGAACGGCTTCATGAAAATATCATCCATCTTGAACGTACCTGAAAAATCAGCAAACACTTAGAAAATTTTCGAAATTTTGAAAAACAGTAATTTCGAGGGAAATCAGTCTTTCGAGCGAAATCAACAGAGATGTTCAAGCAAAATCAGATAAAGTCTGATTTCGAGCGGAATCAGAAACAAAGTTTCGAGCGAAATCAGAAAAGTTCTGATTTCGAGCGGAATCAACAGAGATGTTCAAGCAAAATCAGATAAAGTCTGATTTCGAGCGGAATCAGAAACAAAGTTTCGAGCGAAATCAGAAAAGTTCTGATTTCGAGCGGAATCAGAAGGTATCTCTCGAGCGGAATAAGGATTATTCAACTTCGAGCGAAATCAGGAACTACTTTTCGAGCGAAATCAGAAAGTTATGCTATTTCGCTCCAAATGACCTGTACTTTTCGAGCGGAATTAACCTTTTTATCGAAGAACTTTACGAGCGGAATCAGATTATTAGGTCATTTTTACCAGTTTTACTTCGAATTTTAACCTGATTCTTTCTAGGGTATGTTAATTCTATGTTTTACACAATATACTCAACAATTAGGCCATTTTAACCGCTGAAACTAGTTCAAATCAGAAAAATATGAGAAGAAGTGAGTAGAAGTAAGAGAATCTGGAAGAATCAAGCTGTAATGGTATGAACTCCTCGTCCTGAGCTCTGATACCACTTGTTGGATCGTGTTATGACCCTAAACAGTCAGTATAAGGCAGTTCATCTTCATATACAGAGGCGGAATCAAAGTAAATGAAGTGACACAGCTTTATCCTCTTAATTTCCTTTCTATTAACACTTTCCGAGTCGATTACAATTGATTTCTGACAAAATTTTGACAGCACTTCGACTCTAATTCCGCTCCAAAGTTTTTTAGAATGAGATCACACAACAGGTATTTATAGACTAGCTGATTTCGCTCCAAATGATACGAGCGGAATCATTATGTGATCATTACGAGCGGAATCGCCAGGTTATCTTTGGAGCAGAATCACAATGTGACTTTAAGAGCGAAATCACCTAGTTACCCTAGAAGCGGAATCACTCATTTACATCAGGAGCGGAATTAACATGAATCCTGATTTCGTTTCAAATGACATGAATGTCATTTGGAGCGGAATCACACTCTAAAACCCTAAACTTGATTTCCGTGCTCCAATCTAACCTATCTAGACCTAAGACTCGATTAAGACGCAGTTAACAGACATTCAGTGCACCAACAGGTGGTCGCGGTGATTCTTGGTTATCGCAGGTTAAAGAGAAAGAATGGGGAAGAAGACATGGACTGGGGTGGGGTGGGTAGGTGGATAGGTGGGGCCCACATGTATTTTTTAATCTTTTAATGTTTTATTTGTTATGTTTTAATAGTAAGGGCATTATAGTCATTTCATACCAACCTAACTGAGAAAACTAACCACATCCATGCCAGGGACTATCCGATAACGAAATTGCAGAAGTTGGGGACTATAGGTGTAATTTTAGAAAGTTAGGGACTAAAGTTGAAAATGGAGCAACAGGGACTATCCGGGCACTTTTCTCTTTATATAATTTTTAACATCTACTTATAAACAAAAACTTATAACATTTTTTTACTTTTGGTTTAGGAGCATCTGAAGGCTGCATCATTAAAAATAGTTCCATTGCCTTTTCCAGAACTTTGTGCATAATTGTTTGATGGTAATACTGCCACTGGGAATTGCAAGTGGACCTCAACCCAAAAAACATCAGGGGTTGGATCTTCTTGTCATTGTGTCCAATCATTTATGATTATGGATACCCGTTTTCATGACACAGAAGATGATGTCGGCACTTCCGAGCATACTCATGAGCATACTTTTGAGCCTACTCATGAGCCTACTTCCAAGCCTAACCCAAACAAGAGGGCAAAAACATCAAAATCGTCTTTCAACCATGATGATTAGCCCTTGATATGCAAAAGGCTCTACAGTATTTGATTAAAGGCAAGGAAGGGCCAAAAGTTCTTGAATGTTCTGAGAAGTTAAAGTTGGTTGGGTTAGACCTGGTAAATCCTTTATTCCTAGTTGCTTTTCATATTTTTGGAGTATCCTTGTAACACCCTAAAAATATAGATTTATATATATATATATATATATATATATATATATATGTAGGATCGTGAAACGACCTTAATGAGTCGATCAGAAGAGGTCTTAGACTGAATCAGAGGCGGAATTCATTAATTCAGTCTTTGTTTAGCTTGTAAAACACTAGAATCACTATTAACTATCTCTTGTATTGATTTGAAAGCAATTACAGACTCGGAGACACTTCGACGGAGCTTCGTCGTCGGAAACAAGAAGAATACCTCTGATCTCGCTTGAATGGACTATTTATACGCATGTGATTCCGTTTGAACATGCTCAAGCGGAATTACATCTCAAGCGAAATCATCACTGTTTAATTTCGAGCAGAATAGAAGATTGATTTCGCTTGAAATAACCATGTGTCATTTCAAGCGGAATTACCTATAAAAACCCATTTCTCGTTTTTCGTGCACTGATCTATCAGTTCTAATCTCAGACTCGAACGAAGATGAAGTCGACAGACAACTGCACCAACAGACTCCCCCTTGAATGTTGACGGAATCTTCAGTGAGAGTCTTCAACATGACGACTCTTCAATCTTGATCGGTCTTCTTTCTTTCTTAGCATGTACCAGGATTTTCGCTTTGGCTCTAACCTTCTCAGACTCCCCCTTTCATCATGCTGGGATCGCCGTCTGGAATTAGTTATCACCTTCAGATCATACCCTGGCTTTTTCTCTGATTAAGCTCTCCACAGGTTCTAAATTGCATCCTGGCTTTCCGTAGCAACAGGATCAGAAATCTTTCTTTCACCTACACACATCTCAACCACTCATAAACAAATTTTCTCATTTAAAATCTCACCAAAATTTGAAACATTCTAATTTCTTACTCAAATTAATGAATCATCTAAACATTTCAAAAATTTCCAACTCAAACACTCTTTTCCAAACCATCAGTTCGTCATGTTTAGCATTTGAATTTTGAAAATCAGCTCTTCATCATCAGTTGTCGAAAATCTTTTGGATTTTTTTAAAATATGTAAACTAAACAGAAATTTAAATGCAGAAATGAAATATGTACAAACATTATTTTTATGAGATTGTGAAAGAGGATCATATCAGTTTTTGAGACAAATCACTAGCACCGTTAAGCTTTAAACATTTTCAGTTCTAAACGATTCACATAGATTGACGATATTGTTGTCCACTTAAACTCAATCTAAAAACTTTCGAAATGCTTACTGATACGTTAGGTATATTAATTTTGCACTAAATTCGTATGGACCCCACGATCTCAGCATATCCCCTCATCATGTAATACACTAACTCAAGTAATGCCTTTAAACTTTGATCAACTGTGATTTGTGCGAAAACAACGCAGAATGTTTAAACATTAACAATCAGGTCGATACTTTCGTATACCCAGAGAAAGTCCAATGTTTAAACAAAATAAGAAAATAAAAACAAGTTGAAGTTGTTTAGGCTTTAACCACCAGGTCGATACTTCCGTATACGCAGAGGAGGTCCAAAGCTTAAACGAAACACCAAAGAAAATAAAGCAGAATGTTTAGGCACTAACATCCAGGTCGATACTCACGTATACGCAGAGGATGTCCAATGCTTAAACAAAATAAAGAAGTAAAACAAGTTTAAATCTTTGCAAAAGAAATACACAATCACAGTGTCATTTTCAGCAAAGTTGTGAAAGCTCACAAACTTAATCAGCTTTTATGCTTTTTGGCATTCAGCGAATACTGAGCAGGCACACAATCAAGAAGGACAAAACTAAGTACTATGCTTTCAATCATGTTTCCCACTAGAACTAGGATTTTTCATTTATGTTTGTATCGTTATCGCAAATCTACTAGTCTAGCTGAGCCTGCCGTCACATCTTTAGTGAGACCGTTTATCACATTTTATCTTTCCATATCTTTAGCATGCTGTGACAATATAACTGATCTACTATCATTTCCTCTTTTTACAACAAAACTCATTTTTTGCATTTTTCAATGTTTTTGGAATTTTCAAATTTTCTAATTTTTTTTAAAATTTTTACTCCCCCTAAAATCAAAATATATCTCAATTTTGATTTTCTGGGAAAATTTGAAACAACCTGTACAAACTTGACAACTTGATGAGAATCGCTTCAATTCTCCATTCACTTGGCAAAAACAATCAGAACTCCCCCTTACAACAAACTATTTTCCCATTATGATTTCAAAACACTTAAGTTTGTTTTAATCAAAATGGTTTTTCTGGAAAAATTAGTTTGTTTATCAACTATTTGTAGGTTCGGGGTCACTTCATCACTTTATTCCTTTTAACCACATGTAGATTTATCATTTTTCCGGTTTTAACCCTCAACACCACTTGTAGAAAATCAAGTATAATTTAATGTCTATGATTAACCACTTGTCGATCGAAATATCACCAAAGTTAATTTCTTAAGAAATGTGCCGATTCATGTTCCACGCTTAACAACCTGGGAACTCCAGCAAGTCAGGTTTTTTTATTTGAAAAGTTTCACCCAAGCCTGACGGTCCTTGGGTGCTATTGAATTCTTGTTCAACAATGGTGGAAAATTTGCATCATCCATTGTTAGACCAGAATTCTCATTTTTTACCTCAACACATGGCTCTTCTGGCTTTATCACACCAGATTCATCGCCTGAACATGGCTCCTTTGACTTTGATGAGTCAAGATCATTGCCAACAACTGGCTCCTTTGTTTCCGGGGAAACAAATTCATCACCAGGAAGTGAAAACTTCACTTTCTTTGTTTTGTTAATCTTTTGATTAACCATTTTCTCTTTCTTCAATACCCCGTTAGTCCTCAGATTTGTATTTGATGAATCTGTTTTGCTAGACTTGTCATTCTTTGGAGAGCAAGACGATTTGTCAGAACTTTTATCTGTTTTACCAGTTGTATCCGAGGACAAAATCCTTTCGAGATACTCTCTCGCTTTCTTTCTCTTCTTCCTCAGTCTGTCTTTCTGCCCTTGTGAAAGCTTCACTTTTTGTTCTGGAACTTCATGTTCCTTGGGCTTTTCTTTGACTGATTTCTTTGCCATTTTCTGAGATTCATCCCTCGATCTTCCCTTTGATCTCATTGGGCAGTCTCTGGCAATGTGACCTTTGATTTGGCAGTTATAGCATCTTCTCGTCTCATAACTCCAACTTTGGCAGTTAACAGCAATGTGTCCTTTCACACCACAAGTGTAACACACTCTGTTATCGTACCATTCACCACTTTCACACCAAACACTCAGATCATAGCATTGTTTGGCTTTGTGGTAATCATCACTCCTCCTGAAAACTGGATTTGGCTTTGAAGCACTGTGGTCAAACCTGCACCACTCATTACCAACTATTTTTGAGTTTTCATTTTTCAATTTTTGTGATTTTTTATTACGATTGGATGACTGATCTGATGAGCTTTTATTTTCCTTTTGAACAATTTTCTTATTTTTCATTTTTTGTTTTTGTTCTGCATTCTTTTCCAAAGGTATCTGCTTTGAACATTCACCTTTTTCTGTAGAATGCAAATTAGTTTTCTGAAACTTTTCTTTTAATTTCAAAAATAATTTCTTTTTCTCAATTTTTTCATTTTCATCATCAGATTTCTCATCGCAATCTTCAATTTTGACTTTGTCAAAATTTGTGACATTGTCACTTATTGGAACAGAATTGATCGGTTTTGGACAAGGATGATTCAAAAACTCTGATGAAGTCACAAAACCTTTCAATTTCTTTTCAAGCTCATCAATTTTAGTTCTTGAATTCTCAGCTTCGTTTTCAAGCTGAGATATTCTTTCAAGATGAGACTTGATTGTCTTTTCATTTTCAATCTTAATGTTTTCAAGAACAGACTTTTCATTTTCCAAAACTTTTATCTGTTCTTGAAATTTTGTTTCATTTGCTTTCAAATTTTTGTTTTCAAGCTTTATCCAGAAATCTTCATTTTCTGAAGAATTCTTTTTGCTTTCAAAATCTTTTTCTTTCTCTTTCAAAACCTTGTTTTCTAATGTCAAACTGTTCAACTCACTTAATTTCAATTGTTCACAATTTCCTCGCATTTCAAGAATCTGTTTATCATCAGATTTCTTCTCATCTTTCAAACTTTTGATCTCCAATGCCAAACTTTCTGCATCTTTCAAGAGTTTGTCATTGTCAGCTTTAAAGTTATCACATTTAGAGCACACTAATTCAGAATTCGAAGATCCAAGCTTCACAGATTCTTCATTCTTTGGAACTTGCTCTGTCTCTGTCTTGTATGTTCCTGCACAAAAAATTTTAACGAAATTAAGAGGATTTGCATTCTCATCAATATAACAACCCCTCTTGTTATCATATATCAAATTTCTTTTTGCTGCCCAACATACATTGATTCTTCTGTTTATTTCATCTATCACATCTAAATTCATTTCATCTAGATTCATTTTTACTTTTTCCATCAATCCTTTCTTCTTTTCATAAATTTCATAACTGTGAGCTTTAAGTTTGCTGATGAATTCTTTTAGATGTAATTTTGAAAAACTTGAATGCCCTTTTAGTTTTTTCAAAATCTCAATCCATTCTGCAGGTAATGCATCTGCAAACTTTGCTATCTTTTCTGCATCAGACAAACATATCTCATGATCCTTTAATTATTCAAGTAATACTGTATATCGGTTTGCTAGATCATTCAGTGTTTCATTTTTCAAACACACAAAATATTAAAACCTTTTTACCCAACCATCTTTTCTTACATTTCTATAACTATCATCTATAAACCCTCGATGCCAATCATTAAATTTTTCAAAGTAATAGTTGTCTTTTTCATCAAACATCTTTTCCATATTTCCAAAAACAATCCCGACAAATTTCACAAAAATGATCACTTTCAAACGAAATTAATTTTCAAAACTCAAACACACTTCAAGCGAAATAACACACTGAAGCGGAATAACTGATTTCGCTTGAAATGTTTCAAGCGGAATAAGTTTCCAAGCGAGATTACGTTTTCAAGCGGAATCAGGCAAAACGTTTCAAACGGAATAGCTATTTGAAGCGGAATCACTGATTTCGCTTGAACCTTCTCAAATGGAATCAGGTGTTTTCAAGCGAAATCACTTATTTCGCTTGAAATTACCACTATTTTTCAAGCGGAATCAGACCTTTTCAAGCGGAATACCTTATTTCGCTTCAAATTACCACAAATTTCAAGCGAAATCAAAAAATCTCGTTCAAGCAGAATAAGGTTTTCAGTCCATTTTTAGCAGTTTTAGGTTGAATTTTGATCTGATTTTCTCAAGGGTTTGTTAAAACACAGTTTTACACACAATACTAAAAACTCAATCCATTTTAACCATGAAAACTTGTTCAATTTCGAAAAGAAGGTGTAGAATTCAGAATTTTCCAACGAAAAATGAGCTAAACAGTAAGAACTCTTCCTCCTGAGCTCTGATACCACATGTAGGATCGTGAAACGACCTTAATGAGTCGATCAGAAGAGGTCTTAGACTGAATCAGGGGCGGAATTCATTGATTCAGTCTTTGTTTAGCTTGTATAACACTATAATCACTATTAACTGTCACTTGTATTGATTAGAAAGCAATTACAGACTCGGAGACACTTCGACGGAGCTTCGTCGTCGGAAACAAGAAGAGTACCTCTGATCTCGCTTAAATGGACTATTTATAGGCATGTGATTCCGCTTGAACATGTTCAAGCGGAATTACATCTCAAGCAAAATCATCACTATTTAATTTCGAGCGGAATTAGAAGCTTGATTTCGCTTGAAATGACCATGTGTCATTTCAAGCGGAATTACCTATAAAAACCCATTTCTCGTTTTTCGTGCACTGGTCTATCAGTTCTAATCTAAGACTCGAACGAAGATGAAGTCGACAGACAACTGCACCAACAATATATATATATATATATATATATATATATATATATATATATATATATATATATATATATATATATATATATATATATAAAATGTCGGTAACAGTCAAGATAAAACAACTAGGAAGAAGTAACCTAGTTAGTTAAAAGTCTTGACATAATAGGAAAAACATGGTTAAACACCCTATATAGAAACTTGATTATGTAGAGGGACCAAAGTGGACACAAATTAAAGTGTTTTAATTAAATAAAAACTTAACACCAAAACACACACATAAAGTGTGTGTTCTGGTCGAGCTTTTCAAAGGAGAAAAAGGGGTTCTCCTACTTGAACCCTAAACTTGCAAAATCAATCGAATCAAAGGCCAAATCAAAGACAAATTGAAATCCAAGTTCAAATTAGTGATCACCTCAGTGTAGTGATCATAAGGTATGTCAAAATTTACGATTTGGTTTCATCTCAAATTCTTGATGATTTGTGAAATCGAAATCCGGGCTTGATTATTTGATGTTTAGATGAAATTAGTAATAAAAACATGTCTAGGAGTAAACCCTAGTCAATAACATGTTGAATTAGTGTTTAATTTATGAAATTCATGATAATCCATTGATAAGTTAAACGGGTTTTGGAAAAATAAGATGAACATAAGAATCATGACTATCAAAAGTGGTTTTACTTGATTTCTATAAGATGATTCTGAGATTAGTATGCATGCTTGACATAATGGAATCTAAACGTATGTTTATATTGGGCAAAAATAACAAGTTATGAACTTGATTTTAAATATGTAAAACTATACCTGTTAGGTGTTCGTTAAAATGCCTAAATGAAAGATAAATGTTGAAAATCGAACAAAAACGCATGTTTTATTGATATGGCAAATTATGCGTTAAGACTTATAAAAAGGGTTCTAAACAGTTTGTGGATTGAACTCTTTAGGCAAGGAAACCGGGTCTTCAAGCGGACAAGCCAGAGCGGACACACGCTTGAAGGGAACGCTTTAAAGGTAGGCGACTTATCGTCTAGTTACATTTAGGTAGATAAGCTTAGTCTTAAATATGTTTAATGTTGTTATGGCGAAAATAGTTGCGTTTGGTGAGTCTAGGAAGTGATGGAATTCACTCGACAAACCAAACGAGTCAAAAGAAATAGTTGAAATAGGTATGATGTCGAACTGGTGAAATTGTAATCCTTTGGTAAGTCTAAGAAGTGATAGAATTCACGCGACAAACCAAGCGGGTAAAATAAATAGTTGGTTAGATATGTTTATTGAAAATATTGCTTAATTAGTCATAATGGGATGTAAGTAAAGTGATGTAATTCACTAGATAAAGAACGGGTTAAAATAATGGTCGAAATGGTAGTGTTTGGAGTGACTCGAACGTCACTCGTTAAGTTGAGTTATAAAAGCAGAAACCATGGATTAGAAGGGATACGCTAAGGTCGACAAACCCGGGAATGGGTAATTATGGTTAGAAAGCAATGTCGAAGAATTATGAAGGTATGTAACTTGTTCTGTTACATTATGTAAATTTGATACTTAAATCATTCATAACTGTGTTTTAGAATAAAGATTTGTATTAGTTGAAGTGACAATGTTCACTACTTGATTGAATAAGTTAAAATTAGATTAGAAAGCGTTTGGTAGTTATTAGAAATGGAGGATTCCATAAATGAGCCAAACGGGTCGAATAATTGTTTAATAAGTAGTAAAAGTGTGTTTTGAATAGCATTCGGCAATGATGGATCACAAGAGCGTGAAACCATAGATTTGGTAATGAAATGACGATGATCATAAGCCCCGGATGTTGGGTAAATACGCCTTGCGGTCATAAAAGTTGTTAGTGGTTGAATTAGTGCAAAACTATACGGTTCAAATAAATATGTTAGGCATTTATAGACTTCCAGCCTGTACACTTTATTTTTGACACAACGATCATGATAAACGCGTTGGTAATTTAATTACGGACACGTAGGAAAAAGAATCATGAAAAACGGACTAGTGGAACAAAAGTTATGACCATTTGAAGTTGGTTTTGGTAAAATCCGGAGCTGGCAGGAAATGCAGGTCATTAACCTGCACCTGCTGGAAAATGCTATCCCTCGCGCCACTCGACAGGATCATTTAGATCCGGCGCGACGCGCGAGAGCCGTCGTGACACGCGACAGAGTGGAGGGTGTCTGGCGCGACAGAATCAAATCTGAATTTTTATTTTATTTTTCATAATTCAATGTTGGAACTTGATTATACATGTTTTAATATTGTCAAGACTAACATTTAAGTTGGTTTTGATGTTAGGTGGAGCTGGCAATACTCCGGATGGCGATCAAGCAAGATCTTATGAACCGAACACAACACTTTGAAGCTTCCGCGTTATTGTAATTTGTTTTGACTAAATATGAACATGTAACTTGATGGCACTTTTCGAACATTTTAAATTTGTAGGGATGTAAACCCTAAATACTCTAACCAAGTATTGGATATTAGACTTAACGAATTTTTGATAACCCGTATTTACGCAAACTCAATGCGTATTTAGTAATAAATTCATGTTAATTTGAGACGGGTGTTACAAGTTGGTAATCAGAGCTCAAGGTTGTTAACAAAGTGTGTTCGGTTCGGGCTTGATCAAACATCAGGTAAGAATTAGTCATTTAGTAAATTTTATTTGAATATTAGAAAAAGGAAATTGATTTGATGTGCACGGGAAGAGCGTGTTAACACACACAAACCCGGAAAGTGCACTAAACATGAATGGTTTAAGCAAGTGGTGAATTTGGCTAAACTAAAGCGAATGATGCATATGTTATAAAACAAAATGTTTAATAGTGACATAAACATTACGGATTCGAGATGTCTAGTGTTGATAAAAGATGATTAGGTAGTATAAACCCTAACCATAGATTGATTATAAAATAAGTACTTATGAAATAAGTATCTTTAAATGCTTCGTATAATAATACGGGCAACATTGAATAGCAATACTAATAATAAATTGGAAATGTTCGAATGATATGATAACCGCATCTGAAGATGACGGGAGATAAATAATCTAAATGAAGGAAGGTTCGGAAGCATGACAAAGAACATGCTAACAAAGAACTCAAATCAAGCGATGACTTGAGACAACGGGGTACATCAGGGCGAATATCAACTAGGTACACGTTATAAATTACGATAAGATAAGTAGAATGCAATAATTCACATAATGAACTATAGTTGCATATGAGCATATATGATTAGTGAAATGAACGAATTATGTAAAATATATATATATATATATATATATATATAATGGCGAGTATGTGAAACCGATGTAAAAGCAATCTCGATAAATATTGCAACGGGAAGGAGTGCATGTACACTCGAACCCGGGAATGCAATGAAAGACAAGTGTCATAATGGGAAGGAGTGTGCGTACACTCGAACCCGGGAACTTAACGAAGTGAATAAATGTTGTGTTGGGAAGGAGTGTAATTACACCCGAACCCGGAAAATTGTAATAGTAGTGAATGGCAAGGACAAGGTTATACACTTGGTCAAACCAAATAAAACATGTAGGAACATCGTTATATTGATAAACGATGTGAAAAAATTCCATACAACGACATGGATATTAAAAATGAAATGAATGGATTTCCATTATTGTTATAATGGAATAATGTCAACCATAGTTGGCGACAATACGATATCCCTCATGACTTAGGAGATGCACAAAAGGATCTAGGGGAGGGGAGTCGAAAAGGCTACTGAAGCCGTTTGGCCCGGAATAATGGGAAGGCTATAAGTCACCATGATGATGGCAAAGAAAGAAAAGATCAACGAGTTGAGGGAAAAAAAAGAGCCCATTGGGGTAAGTATTGCAGGTACACGTATTAAAACTTCATTAAGATAACGTTGGGCAACAATTAGATAATGAATTAAGGCTAAGAATGAGAACTTAAGGCATGGGCGGAAAATATCCTCAAGAAAAGACTAAATGAATGTTACGTATTATTCGCCACTGCGAATAAGAAAGTATCATTTAATGCGGATTTAGAAACCTGAATATGGGTAACCATCCAAGTAATATGTTCTTAATTAAATCCTTATGAGGAAAAACAATGATCACATCGGTGGGTGTGATTGTATAAAAGAGTAGTAAGATTAACATTTTTAAAAGTGATGGAACGAAAACGGGTAAACCCCAAAAGTCATATAACAATAGTAGTGGTTTTACCGAATAAGGCTTGAAAAATGGACCTTTGTGACATTAATAAAAGAGACAGACCTAAGGGTCGCTAATAGAAAGAAAGCTGGGTGTTCAGATCTAAGTAAAATGTTTTACAATAAAGGAGAACGGAAACCAGTGAAACTGGAGAGTGAAAAAATATTAAGATAGAAAGCCCGGGTGACGAGCTGTAAAGAAAAATAAGTATGAACCGGATAACGGTAAGCGAAGAACAAACCGACGTGTAAATGACGGGAGAAGTCACAGAGTCGGGAGAATAGCTCGAACGAAAATAAATATAGCTTTGGACTACGGTCAAGGTCAATAAAATTCAAAAGCAAAAATGAATGATTCCAAACATAACAAAGGGTGCCTTGACGCTATATGTGTAGATATACATTCTAATAATGACACGAGTAGAAGATGATCTATGGGATCACCATAACCTTCGGGTTATAAACAATGTAAAGGTCTACGGGACCAAAATGACCCTCGGGTCATAAATACAAAGAAACAAACTATAGGATCTCACCTTAAAAAAGGTGAAGATCTAATAAAATAGCCTACGAGGCTAAGTGAAGGAACCTACGGGTCACTTGGGGTTAAGCATGGAGACTGGTTACGATTCCCCGCATAATATAATAGTGGAAAAGAATAAATTTTTGTCGTCAATTCCTGGATGTGAGTAATTGACATAAGTTAAAGAGATAAACGCTAAACTAAAATTCAGTTTTAGTAAGAAACAACGTTTAGCAAATATGAATATTATGAGATAAATTAGGAAATAGTTAATAATAAAGATATAAGTCTTAACACCGATAGGTGTAAAACGATACGTTAGAAAGAAGATTTTGATGATGAAAAGTTTATGAAAACTTAAACATGATGTGATGCGATGCGATCATGGTCACAAAAGTGATATAGAATATAATCGTGTTGTAGCGCGAGTTACGTGATGGGAGATCATAAACTCACGTAAGTCCGAATATGGCAAAGAGTAGACCCAAATTAACGGGGCATGAGGTGACGGTGACTAATCAGTCTAGCCGATAAGATCATCCAAAGTTAAAATAGTGTTGTGATTTGTCACACCCCGACCACGTAAAACATCAAATCGTGGCGGAAACGTCGGGGAGTGTTGTAACAGAATTATTGTTCCACAACCATGGTAATTAAAATAATATTTTATTCATAACCAAAGGTGGAATTACATTGTCTCAAAACAAGAACCAAAGAGTTATATAAAAGAAACAAGAGTTCATAATTAAACTAAGTCTATCTTCATTTTATGTCAATAAGGCCCAAGTCCACCCTAGCGTGTCACGATCAACATCCTAAGCAACAGCTCCTAAAACACATGTGAAAATAGGTACGTCAGCATAAAAATGCCTGTGAGTAACATAGGTTTTGTGAAAATTGGATTCATGACTTAGGTTTTAGAAAAATGTTTAATAAAATTCAGTCATGAACATTGTAAATTATTTTGCTTTGTAAATCATTTAAAAAGCGATAAAATCAGATGATATGTATAAATAAAGGAATAATGTATGGTTAAAAGAATAACCAAGTAAAAATAAGTTGTATAGAACAAATTGTTTTGTAAAACAAAGTTTTGTGAAAAATATGTTATTTGTAAAAATGTATAAGTTCAAATTGAATGATTTAAATAACTTCGCGTAATATAATACAATACAAGCACTTATATATAGGAAGTACCAGTGGTGTATCCACCATGTTGTATCGTACTACACGCGTCTCGTTACTTAAATCACTTAAACAAACCACCAATGTATAATGTTCATGTTTAAACCAACCATCAAATGTTCTTGTATAAACCAATGTCAAATGTTTAGAAGTCCAAAATGTAGTCATGTAATGTGTAACCAATTGTTATGTATGGTAAGTAAAGTGTAATCACTTAAACCAAACGTAAAAATGTACAAAACAAAGTATTTTGAATATACCAAAAAGTTATGTTTTGCAAAGTAAATGCATGTTTTAAATGATACAAACATTTATGTGGTCAGTTAACACATACATTCAAGCCTTGAGACAGATGGATAACCCTAAGTCAAGGTTATCAAAAGAAATGTTATCTGATTCAGTCATTCCTTTCACCCAAACAAACCTTGGATGTCAGGAACGGGATTTGTCAAGTCCTATGGTACCATTACTTACTACCGAGCGGCGTAGCTAACGTTAATGAATGTATATAAGTCCCGTTTATGCAAACCAAATGTTATACCAAATGTAAACATGTTATATGAAAACAATGTACTAAGTATCCTAAGTTAACATACAAAGCAGAAAAATCATGTAAATCAATGTGCTAGCATGCTCAGTCTACATACATAGAAGAAAATGTGATGTAAAACAATGTGCTAATATGCCAAGTAAACATATGTAGCAAAACGATGTAATGAAATCAAGGTGCTAGCATGCTAAGTTAACATACATAGCGAAACAATGTAACGAAATCATGTACTATAAGTGTACTAAAGAACATAGCAAGCATATGATGTGAAAACATGGAAAGCACGAAACTAACAAGTAGAAACATGTGTTTCACCCCAAAATGTTTGGAAAAAAGTAAAAGAGGGGTCTATGTACTCACTTGAGATTGCTCAATAGACTTTAGATATCCACCAAGCAAAGCTAGAAGATCACGGATTCAAACGGCACCTAATATAGGTATCTACATTAATAAACGGACCTATCGGAGGATCGGGTAGTACGAGGGTTTGTAAACCAAATAAGTGTGGGAACTTATGTAATATGGTTTAATAAAGCCTATATACTAAAACGAAACCTATCCTAAGTGCTTTTGACCCGTTACGACCCGTTTAGGTAGCTTATGCTACTTTAACGCGTTGTTCGCGTAAAACGCGTTCGGACCGCCTAACTAGCCCTATGACAAGTAAGATATGCCTTAACATGTTTAATATTGTTGCCAAATCAGTTTAGATGTCAAAAGTTATGTTACTTATGCTTAAAATGAATTTTGGCGCAAAAAGGGTATTTTGGTAATTTTACTAAGGCATATAAACTACCTATCATACAACTACTTAAACGAAGTGACCATAAGGTATAGCCTCGGAAGGTTATTCCCTATACATCTATGGTCACCTAAAGTGTTTGGTCGGATCCTAATGATCGACCAAATGGGTCGGGTTCGTAAGTATAAGCGATTGATTAGATCGCTTACCTTTACAACCCTAAACAAGCACAAATCTAAAAGTGACGAGTTAAACATGTTAAAACATGTTTAACAAAGTTTAAAAACAGGTTTGGTATCAAGACAAAGGGTCTTGATAGCCAAAAGTAGTTTGGTTACAACATACGCAAGAATACGCATTTTGGCCGAAACTACGACTCGTCACTAAGCCTAGATAACGTGGTAATCAGTAGGTATAGTCACTAGGGACTATAACCATCTTGATTACGCTCACGTTATGAAGTTCAAACGAACTTCGCATTGACCATAAACTGGTCAACGCAGAAAGTCAAACACAGTTTGACTTTAACGCTAAAACGAAAGAAAAGCACGAAAGAATACTTACAGAAGGTCCCCGCAAGATTTGATCCGATTGACCCTCAGGTATGAAGTATTAACTCCAACTTAGAGGGCCAAAATCAGATTCAAATGTGGGTTTTGCAAATGAGAATGGAGAGGAATTTATAGATTTCATGGAACCGTTAAGATCGTTCATCGAGTAACGTGCTTTAATCTTAACCGTACACATGTGCCCATGGTTTTGTAAAACCATGGGAGCCTCTAGAATGAGTCCATGGTATAATAAAAACCATTGAATATTAGCCCATGGTATTGCAAAACCATGGGTTAAAACCATCAAATCTCAAAAGTGGACCAAGTTCAACGTATCTGCCATAAATTTCAATAATGGTCCCTGTACTTGTAAAAATTGGTTTTTTTTTGCACTTTTAAGCCCCGTTAACCCCATTTCAAGGCTCTAAAATAAACTTAAAGTATAGGGAACTTAAAATATGCTCAAAAACATCTCGGATGTCGGTTCGTTTGGTCGTACAATTGTGTTGTTCGGTTAATTACGACGGAAATCGTAATGAACACAAAAACGATCCAAATTACGCGACGAATGGAATTTTATCATGCCAATCACTAAAATAAAATATTTTAATGATTACATAAATTTTTGGATGTCCGGATATATTCAGGACGTAAGATATGTGCGAAAATGCAAACTTATGCGCTTTTGACGCTTTTAGTCTCTATTGATCAAATAAGTTTATTTTAGCATACCGAACCCCTCAAACCCTATTTCTAAGCTATGTAAAGGATATTTAGGGTATGTTTAACTTATGATCAAGTTCCAGAATGTTCGTTACAGTACGAACGGCATACTTTCGTAGTTTGTCAATTTTAGTCCCTGTAAGCGAATTAACTTGATTTGGCACACCAAACCTTCCAAAACTTATTTCTTAGTTATGTAAAGGTTATTTAAGGTATGTTAAGCCTATGTCACTGTTCCGGAGTGTTTGTCGCGTTAAACTGATTATGTTTACGCACCAGTTTGCGTATAATTCTCTAGAAAGCGATATAGAGTTTAAAATCGAATAAAAGTCAAAACATGAAAATCATCAAACATAAACAAACAAACATTGGGATCAAATAACTTTATTTCATTGATAGCTGAACTGTTTACAATGATTACAAGCACAGATGTCACAGTCTCCCCTACTTGTGAAAATTTCGTCCCGAAATTTGTTTAGAGGAAACTCGTGGGAAAAGATGTGGATACTTCGCCTTCATTTGATCTTCATGTTCCCAAGTAAACTCAGGTCCACGTTTAGATTCCCAGCAAACTTTAACCAACGGAATGCACTTGCATTTAAGCCATTTGACTTCACGATCCATAATTTCTACAGGTTTCTCAACAAAATGTAGTGTTTTATCAACACGAATTTCGTCAAGTGGTATGTGGAGGTTCTCATCAGCTAAACACTTCTTGAGATTGGACACGTGGAAAGTTGGATGAACATTTCCAAGTTCAGGAGGTAACTCAAGTCTGTAGGCTACCTTACCGATTCTTTCGACGATCTTAAATGGTCCAACGTATCTAGGTGCAAGTTTTCCTGTCTTTCCAAATCTGATCACACCTTTCCAAGGTGAGACCTTAAGTAATACACGATCACCGACTTGAAATTCCAAGGCGTCGGTCCGCGTAACTCTTTTGACGGCTTCGAGCTGTCTGTAGGTTATCACGAACTTTCTTAACCATGTCAGTTGTCTTTAGAATGAGGTCAGGTCCAGTAAGCTGAGCCTCACCTATTTCATTCCAGCAGACTGGTGAACGACATTTTCGACCATAGAGAGCCTCGAAAGGAGCCATGTTGATGCTGGAGTGATAACTGTTGTTGTAGGAGAATTCAATCAATGGAAGATGTGAATCCCAACTACCACCAAAATCAATCACACAAGCTCTAAGCATATCCTCCAAAGTCTGGATTGTTCTTTCAGTTTGGCCATCCGTTTGTGGATGATAAGTTGTGCTCAGATTCAGTTGGGTCCCCATAGCAGATTGCATGGTTCTCCAAAAACGATAAGAGAAGCGAGCATCTCTGTCAGAAATAATGTTCAAAGGAACACCATGTCGAGATACAATTTCATCCACATAGATTTTAGCCAGCCTTTCAACAGAAAAATCCTCACGGATTGGCAAGAAATGCGCTGACTTAGTAAGACGATCAACAACTACCCAGATGGCATCGTGACCTTTCTTTGTGCGCAGAAGCTAATGAGATCCATAGCAATGTTTTCCCATTTCCAAACTGGGATCTCTGGCTGCTCCAAAAGACCAGAAGGATGTTAGTGTTCAGCCTTGACCTTAAGACAAGTAAGGCATTTTGAAACGTACAAGGCAATGTCCTTCTTCATACGAGGCCACCAATACTGAGTACAAAGATCCTTATACATTTTGTCTGAGCCAGGATGAATAGAGTAACGAAACTTATGGGCTTCGTCCATAAGCAAGGTGCGAAGATCATCTTGGCTTGGAACCCACAAACGGTCCATGAAATAATACGATCCATTGTCTTTAAGTACAAGATCAGGTTTAATGTGATAGGGTAATTCCTTACCCATCAAGTCTTGTGAAACACAAGCTTGTTGAGCCTGAGTAATGCGTGCTTGGATATCGGATCGAGCTTGAATATCAGATTGAACACGAACACAATGAAGCTTAGTACGTTCCTTACAACTCAATGCGTCAGCCACAACATTCGCTTTACCAGGATGGTAGCGAATTTCGCAATCATAGTCGTTTAGGAGTTCAACCCAACGTCTTTGCCTCATGTTGAGCTCTTTCTGATTGAAGATATGCTGAAGGCTTTTGTGGTCAGTGAAAACCACGCATTTTGTGCCATACAAATAGTGTCTCCAGATTTTGAGAGCGAAGACAACTGCACCCAACTCAAGATCATGAGTGGTGTAGTTTCTCTCATGCACCTTCAACTGCCTTGATGCGTAGGCTATGACTTTGTTCCTTTGCATCAGAACACTGCCAAGTCCCAATTTCGATGCATCACAATAAACGACGAAATCATCATTGCCCTCAGGCAAAGTCAGAATAGGTCCATCATAAACCTTCTGCTTTAAGGTCTGAAATGCTTCTTCTTGCTTAGAACCCCATTCAAAGGGTTTATTCTTCTGAGTTAGAGCAGTTAGAGGAACTGCAATCTTCGAGAAGTTCTCAATGAAGCGGCGGTAATAACCTGCAAGACCAAGAAAGGAACGAACCTCAGTAGGAGTAGTAGGCGTATCCCAATCCTTAATCGCACTGATCTTGGAGGGATCTACATGAATACCTTGTTCGTTGACAATATGTCCTAAAAATTGAACTTCCTTAAGCCAAAATTCGCACTTGGAGAATTTGGCAAAAAGTTGCTCTTTCTTTAGGAGTTCCAGAGTAAGACGAAGATGTTGCTCGTGATCAGCTCGCGTCTTAGAGTAAATCAAGATGTCATCAATGAAAACGATGATGAACTTATCCAGATAAGGCTTGCAGACCCTATTCATTAAGTCCATGAAAACAGCAGGAGCATTGGTCAAAGCGAATGGCATAACTGTGAACTCATAATGCCTATAACGAGTGCGGAATGCTGTCTTGGGAATATCTTCTCCATGCACACGAAGTTGATGATACCCAGAACGAAGGTCGATCTTCGAAAAGCAAGTAGCACCCTGTAACTGGTCAAAGAGATCATCAATGCGAGGTAGGGGATATCGATTCTTGATGGTAAGCTTATTCAGCTCACGATAATCGATACACATCCTGAAGGATCCATCCTTCTTCTTGACAAAAAGAACGGGAGCACCCCAAGGTGAAAAGCTAGGACAGATAAAACCTTTGTCAGAAAGCTCCTGAAGCTGCTTAGACAACTCTTGCATCTCAGACGGTGCAAGACGATATGGAGCTCTGGCAATAGGATTTGCACCAGGTACGAGATCAATACGGAACTCGACTTGGCGTGCTGGAGGTAGACCAGGTAACTCTTCAGAAAACAGCTCCGGATAATCCCGAACAACAGGAATATCTTGAATAGACTTACCTTGGCCCTTATCTGCCGTAACATGTGCCAAGAAGGCCACATAATTCTTTCGCAGATACTTCCGAGCTTAAAAACAAGACATAAGCTTGAGGCTACTAGCAGGTTTCTCACCACGAACCTGTAGGATCTCACCTGACGAAAGCGGCACATGAACGATCTTCTCAAAACAAACTACCTCTGCGCGATGCTTGGCTAACCAATCCATACCCACAATAACGTCGAAGCTTCCAAGTTGCATAGGCGTGAGGTCAATAGGAAAAAGATGGTCGTTAAGGTTCAACTGGCAGTTGCGAAGAACAGAATCAAGAACAATGGGTTCTCCACTAGCAACTTCTACTGTCAAAGGCTTACCTAGTTTCGTTCTAGACACGCGAAGCAAGGGCTCAAAAGATAACGACACAAAACTCTTATCGGCCCCTGAATCAAAAAGAACAGATGCAGGTTGATTATTAACAAAGAATGTACCGTTCACCACTTCATTGTCTGCTTGCGCCTCAACAGCATTCATGTTAGAAGCTCGCCCACGAGCCTGAGCCAGATTCGGGTTTGCATTCACCAATCTTGGACACTGGTTACGGTAGTGGGTCAGATCCCCACAGTTGTAACAAGAACCTGGTGGGTAGTGAGGTCGTGCTGCTTGACCTTGTTGCTGAGCAGCTTGTTGAGCCGGGTTCTGAATTGCCTGATTCTGGTTAACAGGAATGCGGTATGTAGCAGCAAGATGACCATTTCTCCCACAGTTGGTGCAATGACGACACTGGAGGTGAGGTAGGTGATGACCGTTACACCTGTTGCACAAAGGTGCATTGCCAAGATAAGGCCTCTTGGCGGGTGGTTGCGCAGGCTGATTTGGTGTAGCTTGAGCCTGTGCAGTAACGGCATAGTTTTGGGAAGCCTTTCGCTTCCTAGAACCCTTTGATGAACCAGAATCCTTACCTTGCTTGTTTTTACCTTTCTTGTTATCCTTCTTATCAGACACCTGCTTCTTACCCTTCTTGTCACCCTTCCTGTGCAACTTACCCTTTCGAATCTGCGACTCAGTCAACGTCGCAGATAGCTCGATTGCCTGACGGACAGTGGTAGGATTACTACCAGTAACGATGTCTTGCACTGAGTCAGGTAGACCATCGATGTACCTCTCGATAGCCTTCTCGAGTGGGGTAACCATTGTTGGGCAAAGTAAGCTTAACTCCTCATACCTATCAGTATATGCCCGGTGCTCACCACTTTCTTGTTTCAGATCATCAAACTCTCTTTCCAAAGCTCGCAGCTCATGACGAGGACAAAACTCCCTCATCATAAGAGTTCTAAGTTCAGCCCATGTTTGTGCAAGAGCAACTTCAGCACCACGATCTCTCATAACCCCGTTCCACCATGTCAAAGCCCTCTTCTGACATACGATTGAAGCAAACTCGGCCTTCTGATTCTCAGGGCATAGTACGTGACGGAATGTACTCTCAATGCTCTCGAACCATTGAAGGAGCCCAGTTGCCCCTTCAGTACCACTGAACTTGAGTGGTTTAGCTGAGTTGAAGCTCTTGAAGTTACAAGGAGCATTCTGATTGTTATTGGCTTGGTTCACCTGAGCGATAATGTTTGGGAGTGCGGCAGCCATGTGCTGTGCCAGAATATCTGCCATTTCGGCATTAGATAACGGGTTTTCACGTCGAGGAGGCATGCTAAAAAGAGGAAACATGAGAGGAAACGAGTGAGATGATTAGATGAAAAGAACGAGACGAAACAAAATCAACAAAAGCAAAGATGGTGGTCATTTGTCTGTATCACAAAGCAAACAAACGACACACAGTGACTAATCAAAGTAAATAGGTCTAAAAATAATGCTTAGAGAAGACATGCTCGCCTATAAGTGAACACTCACCCCAAGAGTTCCCAGGTAAGAGTGACTGGTCTGATAATGTGGATTTGTACGAACACTCTAGCCTTAGACAGAAAACCCAGGGTACAGGCATTCACCCTTCCAGTTTGCACGTGTTCACACTATTTAGAACCCAAAACTTTGATGAGATTTTGAAAACTTGGAAGGCACAAGGCCAAAAGAATCATTCAAAAACAAATGAAATTTCAAAATCAATTTGAAAAATCAAAAAAAAGTTCAAAACCATATAATAAACCATTTAAAAACAGAAGATTGTTTTTCAAAAATCGTTTTAGAAAACTGGGTTCTTGTTTTGGTGATCACCTAAGGATAGGTGAAGTGCAAGTTTTAAGATCTAAACACAAGATAACTTGTGTTGGGGTCCTAGAAAGGTTATAGTCTAGGTCAAAGCATTACTAATAACCTAATTCCCTATAACCATTGGCTCTGATACCAACTCTTCTGTCACACCCCGACCACGTAAAACATCAAATCGTGGCGGAAACGTCGGGGAGTGTTGTAACAGAATTATTGTTCCACAACCATGGTAATTAAAATAATATTTTATTCATAACCAAAGGTGGAATTACATTGTCTCAAAACAAGAACCAAAGAGTTATATAAAAGAAACAAGAGTTCATAATTAAACTAAGTCTATCTTCATTTTATGTCACTAAGGCCCAAGTCTACCCTAGCGTGTCACGATCAACATCCTAATCAACAGCTCCTGAAAACACATGTGAAAATAGGTACGTCATAAAAATGCTTGTGAGTAACATAGGTTTTGTGAAAATTGGATTCATGACTTAGGTTTTAGAAAAATGTTTAATAAAATTCAGTCACGAACCTTGTAAATTGTTTTGTTTTGTAAATCATTTGAAAAGCGATAAAATCAGATGATATGTATAAATAAAGGAATAATGTATGGTTAAAAGAATAACCAAGTAAAAATAAGTTGTATAGAACAAATTGTTTTGTAAAACAAAGTTTTGTGAAAAATATGTTATTTGTAAAAATGTATAAGTTCAAATTGAATGATTTAAATAACTTCACGAAATGTAATACAATACAAGCACTTATATATAGGAAGTACCAGCGGCGTATCCACCATGCTTGTATCGTACTACACACGTCTCGTTACTTAAATCACTTAAACAAACCACCAATGTATAATGTTCATGTTTAAACCAACCATCAAATGTTCTTGTATAAACCAATGTCAAATGTTTAAAGTCCAAAATGTAGTCATGTAATGTGTAACCAATTGTTATGTATCGTAAGTAAAGTGTAATCACTTAAACCAAACGTAAAAATGTACAAAACAAAGTATTTTGAATATACCAAAAAGTTATGTTTTGCAAAGTAAATGCATGTTTTAAATGATACAAACATTTATGTGGTCAGTTAACGCATACATTCAAGCCTTGAGACAGACGGATAACCCTAAGTCAAGGTTATCAAAAGAAATGTTATCGGATTCAGTCATTCCTTTCACCCAAACAAACCAAGGATGTCAGGAACGGGATTTGTCAAGTCCTATGGTACCATTACTTACTACCGAGTGGCGTAGCTAATGTTAATGAATGTATATAAGTCCCGTTTATGCAAACCAAATGTTATACCAAATGTAAACATGTTATATGAAAACAATGTACTAAGTATGCTAAGTTAACATACAAAGCAGAAAAATCATGTAAATCAATGTGCTAGCATGCTCAGTCTACATACATAGCAGAAAATGTGATGTAAAACAATGTGCTAATATGCCAAGTAAACATATGTAGCAAAACGATGTAATGAAATCAAGGTGCTAGCATGCTAAGTTAACATACATAGCAAAACAATGTAACGAAATCATGTACTATAAGTGTACTAAAGAACATAGCAAGCATATGATGTGAAAACATGGAAAGCACGAAACTAACAAGTAGGCACATGTGTTTCACCCCAAAATGTTTGGAAAACAGTAAAAGAGGGGTCTATGTACTCACTTGAGATTGCTCAATAGACTTTAGATATCCACCAAGCAAAGCTAGAAGATCACGGATTCAAACGGCACCTAATATAGGTATCTACATTAATAAACGGACCTATCAGAGGATCGGGTAGTACAAGGGTTTGTAAACCAAATAAGTGTGGGAACTTATGTAATATGGTTTAACAACGCCTACATACTAAAACGAAACCTATCCTAAGTGCTTTTGACCCGTTACGACCCGTTTAGGTAGCTTATGCTACTTTAACGCGTCGTTTGCGTAAAACGCGTTCGGACCACCTAACTAGCCCTATGACAACTAAGATATGCCTTAACATATTTAATATTGTTGCCAATCAGTTTAGATGTCAAAAGTTATGTTACTTATGCTTAAAATGAATTTTGGCGCAAAAAGGGTGTTTTGGTAATTTTCCTAAGGCATATAAACTACCTATCATACAACTACTTAAACGAAGTGACCATAAGGTATAGCCTCGGAAGGTTATTCCCTATACATCTATGGTCACCTAAAGTGTTTGGTCGAATCCTAATGATCGACCAAATGGGTCGGGTTCGTAAGTATAAGCGATTGATTAGATCGCTTACCTTTACGACCCTAAACAAGCACAAATCTAAAAGTGACGAGTTAAACATGTTAAAACATGTTTAACAAAGTTTAAAAACAGGTTTGGTATCAAGACAAAGGGTCTTGATAGCCAAAAGTATTTTGGTTACAAAATACGCAAGAATACGCATTTTGGCCGAAACTACGACTCGTCACTGAGCCTAGATAACGTGGTAATCAGTAGGTATAGTCACTAGGGACTATAATCATCGTGATTATGCTCACGTTATGAAGTTCAAACGAACTTCGCATTGACCATAAACTGGTCAATGCAGAAAGTCAAACACAGTTTGACTTTAACGCTAAAACGAAAGAAAAGCACGAAAGAATACTTACAGAAGGTCCCCGCAAGATTTGATCCGATTGACCCCGCAAAATCAGATTCAAATGTGGGTTTTGCAAATGAGAATGGAGAGGAATTTATAGATTTCATGGAACCGTTAAGATCGTTCATCGAGTAACGTGCTTTAATCTTAACCGTACACATGTGCCCATGGTTTTGTAAAACCATGGGAGCCTCTAGAATGAGTCCATGGTATAATAAAAACCATTAAATATTAGCCCATGGTATTGCAAAACCATGGGTTAAAACCATCAAATCTCAAAAGTGGACCAAGTTCAACGTATCTGCCATAAATTGCAATAATGGTCCCTGTACTTGTAAAAATTGGTTTTTTTTTGCACTTTAAGCCCCGTTAACCCCATTTCAAGGATCTAAAATAAACTTAAAGTATAGAGAACTTAAAATATGCTCAAAAACATCTCGGATGTCGGTTCGTTTGGTCGTACGGTTGTGTTGTTCGGTTAATTACGACGGAAATCGTAATGAACACAAAAACGATCCAAATTACGCGACGAATGGAATTTTATCATGCCAATAACTAAAATAAAATATTTTAATGATTACATAAATTTTTGGATGTCCGGATATATTCAGGACGTAAGATATGTGCGAAAATGCTAACTTATGCACTTTTGACGCTTTTAGTCTCTATTGATCAAATAAGTTTATTTTAGCATACCGAACCCCTCAAAGCCTATTTCTAAGCTATGTAAAGGATATTTAGGGTATGTTTAACTTATGATCAAGTTCCGGAATGTTCGTTACAGTACGAATCGGCATACTTTCGCAGTTTGTCAATTTTAGTCCTTGTAAGCGAATTAACTTTATTTCGGCACACCAAACCTTCCAAAACTTATTTCTAAGTTATGTAAAGGTTATTTAAGGTATGTTAAGCCTATGTCACTGTTCCGGAGTGTTTGTCGTGTTAAACTGATTATGTTTACGCACCAGTTTGCGTATAATTCTCCAGAAAGCGATATAGAGTTTAAAATCGAATAAAAGTCAAAAAATGAAAATCATCAAACATAAACAAACAAACATTGGGATCAAATAACTTTATTTCATTGATAACTGAACTGTTTACAATGATTACAAGCACAGATGTCACATGATCTATATAAAACACTTGTCAATATAAGGTAGTATGGAATAAACATATTGACGAACTCAAACTAATGAGTGGTCAAACGGAAATTGAGACAAATAGGCGGCAAGACAATAAATACAAGACACAAGTTACAGTCCGTGAGGACTTACACGTGGAAGACGCAAATGTCGAGGCAAAGGATAACTTTTGACTAAAAGAAAGAATGCCTTAAAAACAAAATTAAGTTAGTTTGGTCCAAACCAAAGAACTACTTACAGAAGGTTTCGGGGACGAAACCTCTTTAAGGGGGGTAGACTTGTAACACCCCAAAAATATAGATTTATATATATATATATATATATATATATATATATATTAAAATGTCGGTAACAGTCAGGATAAAACAACTAGGAAGAAGTAACCTTGTTAGTTAAAAGTCTTGACATAATAGGAAACACATGGTTAAACACCCTTTATAGAAACTTGATTATGTAGAGGGACCAAAGTGAACACAAATTAAAGTGTTTTAATTAAATAAAAACTTAACACCAAAACACACACATAAAGTGTGTGTTCTGGTCGAGCTTTTCACAGGAGAAAAAGGGGTTCTCCTACTTGAACCCTAACCTTGCAAAATCAATCGAATCAAAGGCCAAATTAAAGCCAAATTGAAATCCAAGTTCAAATTAGTGATCACCTCAGTGTATGATCATAAGGTATGTCAAAATTTACGATTTGGTTTCATCTCAAATTCTTGATGATTTGTGAAATCGAAATCTGGGCTTGATTATTTGATGTTTAGATGAAATTAGTAATGAAAACATGTCTAGGAGTAAACCCTAGCCAATAACATGTTGAATTAATGTTTAATTTATGAAATTCATGATAATCCATTGATAAGTTAAATGGGTTTTGTAAAAATAAGATGAACATAAGAATCATGACTATCAAAAGTGGTATTACTTGATTTCTATAAGATGATTCTGAGATTAGTATGCATGATTGACATAATGGAATCTAAACGTATGTTTATATTGGGCAAAAATAACAAGTTATGAACTTGATTTTAAATATGTAAAATTATACCCGTTAGGTGTTCGTTAAAATGCCTAAATGAAAGATAAATGTTGAAAATCGAACAAAAACGCATGTTTGATTGATATGGCAAATTATGCGTTAAGACTTATAAATAGGGTTCTAAACAGTTTGTGGATTGAACTCTTTAGGCAAGGAAACCGGGTCTTCAAGAGGACAAGCCAGAGCGGACACACGCTTGAAGGGAACGCTTTAAAGGTACGCGACTTATCGTCTAGTTACATTTAGGTAGATAAGCTTAGTCTTAAATATGTTTAATGTTGTTATGGCGAAAATAGTTGCGTTTGGTGAGTCTAGGAAGTGATGGAATTCACTCGACAAACCAAACGTGTCAAAAGAAATAGTTGAAATAGATATGATGTCGAACTAGTGAAATTGTAATCCTTTGGTAAGTCTAAGAAGTGATGGAATTCACGCGACAAACCAAGCGGGTAAAATAAATAGTTGGTTAGATATGTTTATTGAAAATATTGCTTAATTAGTCATAATGGGATGTAAGTAAAGTGATGTAATTCACTAGATAAAGAACGGGTTAAAATAATGGTCGAAATGGTAGTGTTTGGAGTGACTCGAACGTCACTCGTTAAGTTGAGTTATAAAAGCAGAAACCATGGATTAGAAGGGATACGCTAAGGTTGACAAGCCCGGGAATGGGTAATTATGGTTAGAAAGCAATGTCGACAAATTATGAAGGTATGTAACTTGTTCTATTACATTATGTAAATTTGATACTTAAATCACTCATAATTGTGTTTTAGAATAAAGATTTGTATTAGTTGAAGTGACAATGTTCACTACTTGATTGAATAAGTTAAAATTAGATTAGAAAGCGTTTGGTAGTCATTAGAAATGGGGGATTCCATAAATGAGCCAAACGGGTCGAATAGTTGTTTAATAAGTAGTAAAAGTGTGTTTTGAATAGCATTCGGCGATGATGGATCACAAGAGCGTGAAACCATAGATTTGGTAATGAAACGACGATGATCATAAGCCCCGGATGTAGGGTAAATACGCCTTGCGGTCATAAAAGTTGTTAGTGGTTGAATTAGTGCAAAACTATACGGGTCAAATAAATATGTTAGGCATTTATAGACTTCCAGTCCGTACACTTTATTTTGACACAACGATCATGATAAACGCGTTGGTAATTTAATTATGGACGCGTAGGAAAAAGAATCATGAAAAACGGACTAGTGGAACAAATGTAATGACCATTTGAAGTTGGTTTTGGTAAAATCCGGAGCTGGCAGGAAATGCAGGTCATTAACCTGCACCTGCTGGAAAATGCTATCCCTCGCGCCACGCGACAGGATCACTTAGATCCGGCGCGACGCGCGAGAGCGGTCGCGACACGCGACAAAGTAGAGGGTGTCTGGCGCGACGCACGACAGAACCAAATCTGAATTTTTATTTTATTTTTCATAATTCAATGCTGGAACTTGATTATACATGTTTTAATATTGTCAAGACTAACATTTAAGTTGGTTTTGATGTTAGGTGGAGCTGGCAATACTCCGGATGGCGATCAAGCAAGATCTTATGAACCGAACACAACACTTTGAAGCTTCCGCGTTATTGTAGTTTGTTTTGACTAAATATGAACATGTAACTTGATGGCACTTTTCGAACATTTTAAATTTGTAGTGATGTAAATCCTAAATACTCTAACCAAGTATTGGATATTAGACTTAACGAATTTTTGATAACCCGTATTTTACGCAAACTCAATGCATATTTAGTAATAAATTCATGTTAATTTGATACGGGTGTTACAATCCTCAAACATGAGAGAGGCATGGATGGCACTGCCAGAAATTCCTGAGGTCTTAAGAGGGTGGATCGCGATGACGGCTACAAGTTTAGGGCTAATAAAGTAGTGAAGAACATTATCTACTTAACACGACTATTAGCTGCTTTTGGTTTATGTTGAAAACAATGGTTGCTTTTGGTTTATGTTGCAAACATTGATTGCTTTTGTTTATGTTGAAAACATTATATGCTTTTGGTTTATGTTGAAAACATTGTATGCTTTTGGTTTATATTGAAAACATTATATCCTTTTTGTTTATAATTGGTGTTTATGTTTTATTAACACAGGATCATAATGGATTATAATAAAACTTGTATGTCCGTTTTTTTTTTTTTTTGGGAGGAGAGGTTTGAAACGAATGCGAGACAATGATTCGGATATGATGGGGGATAATACACGTTAGAGTTATTGACAGGAATCCCAAACAATGCATTGAACTGCAACGCATGTCTTGTGAATCCTTTGTCTGATTATGTGCACATTTTAGAGTAAATTATTCGCTAGAGGATAGTAAACATGTATCGGTTGAGGAAAAGATGGCTATGTTTTTTTAAGATAATCGGTCATAATCATCGTTACGTGGTTATCAAGCGTAGATTTCAACACTGAAAGCAAACAAGTCATAATTTTTTTTATGAAGTATTGCATAAAATGATGATTTTCGCCAAAGATATGATAGTACCAACTACTTTCAATCCGAATCCAAACATTCCGGGACATAACAAGAGGCTACGATGGGTTTTTAAAGGAGCAGTTGGTGCACTAGATGGAACCTTGATACACACTATTGTCCCTACTAGTAAACAAGATTTATATAGAGGAAGGGAAAAGAGGATTGTTATCAAAACGTATTAGCAATTTGTGACTTCAACATGCAGGGCGTTCCTACGTTTTTGGAGGCCCTAAGCAAACTACGAAGTGGAGGTCCTTGTACAAAATTTTCCTTTTCAACATATTTAATAACAAAACCCTCCTCCTTTACCCGGGCTTGGGACCGACAGTTATAAACTAAAAAGTTTATAATTGGTGTAGTTAAAAAAAAATTAAAGTTATATGTTTTCTATAGATGGCACATGTCACACCCCCAAAATCCCACCTGCGGAGTACTACCGCTTGGAGGCGTGACTGACCAGGATCCAGCCACCAATCATACTGAACAAGCATATAAACAGTTATAAAAGTTTAACCAATACGATAGGTGTTTCAAAACAAACAAGTTAAGTTGCAAGCGGAAGCATAAGTTAAAGTTATAACATAAGTTCAATTGTTTTCAAAAAGAACATGGTACGCAGCAATCCGTGCCCCACAACGACCCTCCTCCATGCAAGCTCCAGCTGAGTACCTATGGTCCTGCAAAGCATGTAGTAACGAGTCAACAACTAGTTGAGTGAGTTCACGGTTGGGTGTTCGTTTTAGTTATTTCAAAAACAGTTTCCTTTATCTGGCATCCTGCCGTGGGGGTTACCCCATAGTTTAAAAACGTGACACGTCCATTCCCAGTTACTCCGGCACTCCAGCCGTGGGGGCTACCCCATGTTAGTTATCAGGCATTTCGGCCGTGGGGGGCTACCCCATGCGTACACTAGACTCGTTACCATATCGACTGCTGACTGTAGTCATGTTTATGTGCCCTGAAAACATCAATGTCTATCATCATTGACGTGCCCCAGATCCATTAGTTCACGCCCGTCCTCTGCGGCACGGTGTGAGGCTTGTCAGACCTAAATAGCGCTATCTAACTAATGACCCGCTCGCCATTGGCCCGGCGATTAGTCGATACAAAAAGGAGGGACTTCGTGATAGAGTTTTAGTCTAGTACGTGTTATCCGTCCATCCGGACGAGGAATCACATTCCTGAACCACTGCCGTCCTACCCAAGGAGGACGAGGAACCCACGTTCCTTAACCCCGTTCCCAACCCAGGGAATCCCATGCTTTGTAGAGGGTGTGAACTCACCTTGGTTTGCTCGGCAGTTAATCACAGAAAGTCAATTAAGTTGCAGGTAATCAATTAGGTCCTATCACAGGTATTATTCGTATCAGATTCAAGCCAAGCAGTGCACGTATGTTCAACACGTATTGTACACAGGTAATAATCATGGCAACACGTTTAACATAAACAGTTCACAGGTAACAGTCAAATACAAACCCAAAGTCCAAGTGTGAGGCCCAATCAGTTGGGCTCGTAGTAACAGGCCCAAACAACACATCAACAGTAGCACAGAAGTCCATCAGTCCGGCCCACTAACTTAGGCCCATAAGTGTGGTCTCGAGTCGCAACCGGACTCGCAAGCATGGTCTCGAGTCATGGTGTTTGTGCTGATCATAAATGATTGCGAGTCGCAACCGGTGTCGCAACCATGGTTTCGGCTCGTCATGCTGAGGTCTCGAGTCGCAACGGGACTCGTAACCTGTGGTCTCGGCTTGTCCTGTTATGGTTGCGAGTCGCAACCGCGTGGTCTCGAGTTGTCACGCTGTGGTTGCGAGTCGCAACTGCGTGATTGCGAGTCGGAATGCTGTCGTTTTCATGTTCAGTGTTGATTCAGATATGGTCAGCCTAATGGTACTATGTAATCAGGCCCAAATCAGGAAACAACCAATAGAATTTCACTAACAAGTTTTCCTAATCAGTCTATTAGTAAAAATGGATCAAAATCACAAGGGTTTTCACATCTTCAACCATCATTCAAATTGTTCTTCAAACATTCAAGCATATTCATCACATATTCAACCTTTGTTCAAGCAAAATTATGAACTATCATTCACTATCATGCATCCTATCATGACAAACATATTCATTAGCCGATTTGTTTAGTATAATCACCCAAACTTTTCGGATCCAAATCCAAGTACAACCGATAACATCATTAATCAAGGGTTTGTGTCATATTTGGTCACAAGATATCATGAGTTCTTTAGCTACACATTCAACATTAAAACTTTTTTTAACACACATAAAACATCATCAAGCATACATTACACTAGTTGAATCATATCACTCATATTATCGTTTAATCAACAACAAACATCACAAACATCACTCAAAAACATCATAAATACTAACCGGTTGGTGAGGTGTGTGTGTGTGCCGATCCGAAGTCCAAATCCGAGAGTTCTTGTGCCAACCGATTGGATCCGAAAACTTGGAGATGTGTTTGTGTTCTAGAGTTCTAGTGAGAGAGAAGATAGGAGAGTGTGTGTGTTGTGATGTTCAACAAATGGTAAAAATAACTAAGGGTGGTATATATATATACTAGTTCCAAGTGTGTGCACCCTTAATGGGTTTCGGGTGAGGGTTTACGGCCCAAATGGCCCATTCGGTTACTATACACTGGAGACCTCATGGTCTCGAGTCGGGTCCTTTGTTCTCGGGTTGGGTTCTCGGTTCACTTATATCACGTATATATATACATACAATGCACACATAATAAAGCACATATCACATAAAGGTTCACGTTTATCATTAAGTTTAATCAGTTAACTAGTCACATAACGTACAAGTATATTGCATCAAGACACAACGAAGGTTCTAGATTTCGAGTTGTCACATCATCCCCAAGTTGAAAGAAATTTCGTCCCGAAATTTGATGGCACTCACTGAGGAAGCTAGTCAAGTTGCATGGTTTTCCTGGTTTTCCTGGGGTGTCACATCCACCCCCCGTTGATCTGGAATTTCGTCCCGAAATTCCGTAGCTTCAGCCTCAGTAGCGGTTGTACTGTTCTCAAACAGTTGGGGATACTTTTGTTTCATCCGATCTTCGCGCTCCCAGGTAAACTCTGGGCCGCGACGTGAGTTCCAACGAACTCGAACGAGAGGTATTCTAGTGCTCTTGAGGACCTTAACATCCCGGTCCGTGATTTCGACTGGTTCTTCGACGAATTTCAACTGTTCGTCGATCGTAAGTTCCTTCAGAGGAACCACGTGCGTCTCATCTGACAGACACTTCTTCAGATTCGACACATGGAAAACGTTGTGAACTGCACCGAGTTCTGCTGGTAAGTTCAGTCTGTAGGCCACCTTGCCTATTTTCTCAAGGATTTCGAAAGGTCCAACGTATCGTGGGTTAAGTTTGCCTCGTTTACCAAAACGAACCACACCCTTCCAGGGTGAAACTTTGAGTAATACCCGCTCTCCAACCTGGAGCTCAAGTGGTTTCCTGCCCTTATCGGCGTAAGCCTTCTGACGGTCACGAGCGGCCACCATGCGTTGTCGTATTTGAGCAATCCGCTCAGTAGTGTCTACCACATGTTCTGGACCAGTGATTTGACTATCCCCCACCTCTGCCCAACAGAGGGGTGACCGGCATTTACGTCCGTACAATGCCTCGAACGGAGCAGCTTTAATGCTGGTGTGGTAGCTATTATTGTATGAAAATTCCACAAGTGGCAAATGCCTTTCCCAGCTGTTGCCAAAGTCGATTACACAAGCGCGAAGCATGTCTTCTAATGTCTGAATAGTTCGCTCGGACTGCCCGTCCGTCTGTGGGTGATACGCTGTGCTCATATCAAGACGTGAGCCAAAAGACTTGTGCATTGCCTGCCACAGTTCCGAAGTAAAACGTGCATCTCGATCAGAGATGATAGAGGTGGGCACCCCGTGCCTCGAAACAACTTCCTTGAGGTATATTTCCGCTAGAGTGGAGAATTTATCCGTCTCCTTAATTGCCAAAAAGTGTGCGGATTTCGTGAGTCGATCCACGATCACCCAGATAGTATCGTTTCCGCGCTGTGATCTAGGTAGGCCAGTAACGAAATCCATGGAAATTTGCTCCCATTTCCATTGTGGTATCTCTGGTTGCTGAAGTAGGCCTGAGGGTTTCTGATATTCCGTCTTGACTCGCGCACAAGTCAAACACTTGCTGACGTAAGTTGCTATGTGGGCCTTCATGCTAGGCCACCAATACGTAGTTTTAATATCGTGGTACATCTTATCCGAACCAGGGTGTACCGAGTAGCGGGATTTGTGCGTTTCATCCATCACAAGTTCTCGTAAGTCGCCATAGAGTGGGACCCAAATGCGTCCTGTTACGTAGTAAGCACCGTCTTCTTTCTGTTCTAAGCGTTGCCTTGGCCCGCGTAGAGCTTCAGCTCTAACGTTCTCTGGTTTCAGTGCTTCTATCTGAGCAGCTCGTATTTGCGAAGGTAGACTAGAATGGATCGTGAGTTGTAGAGCTCTTACGCGCTTAGGCGCAGTGTCCTTTCGACTGAGGGCGTCAGCCACCACATTGGCCTTGCCCGGGTGATACCTGATAGAGCACTCGTAGTCACTCAGTAATTCGACCCATCGTCGTTGCCGCATATTCAGTTCCTTCTGCTTGAATATGTGCTCTAGGCTCCTGTGGTCAGTGTAGATGGCGCACTTAGTTCCGTACAGGTAATGCCGCCATAACTTTAGTGCGAAAACAACAGCTCCCAGCTCTAAATCATGCGTAGTGTAGTTCTTCTCGTGAACTTTGAGTTGTCGTGAGGCGTAGGCTATGACTTTATCTCGTTGCATCAATACACAACCAAGACCTTGAATTGATGCATCACAGTAAACCACAAAATCTTCTGTGCCCTCTGGCAATGAAAGGATGGGTGCACTACAAAGTCTATCCTTTAGATGCTGAAAAGCTAACTCTTGTGCATTTCCCCAATGATAAACAACGCCTTTCTGTGTTAGTAAGGTGAGAGGCTGTGCGATCTTAGAAAAATCCTTAATGAATCTCCTGTAGTAACCTGCCAATCCCAAGAATTGGCGAATTTCCTTTGGTGTGCGAGGTGCAGGCCAGTTCTTAATAGAGTCCACTTTGGATGGATCAACGTGAATCCCATCCTTGTTCACCACGTGTCCTAGGAAATGGACTTCACGAAGCCAGAAGTCGCATTTCGAGAATTTTGCGTAAAGCTGTTCCTTCCGAAGGAGTTCCAGAATAAGTCGTAGATGCTGTTCGTGCTCCTCTTTGCTCTTAGAATAGATCAGGATGTCGTCGATGAAGACTATAACAAACTTGTCCAGGTACGGTTTGCAAACTCGGTTCATCAAATCCATAAAAACTGCCGGTGCGTTCGTCAGCCCAAACGGCATGACCAAAAACTCATAGTGCCCATATCGAGTCCTAAAGGCTGTCTTAGAGACATCCTCTTCTCGAACTCTCAGCTGGTGATATCCCGATCTCAGATCGATCTTTGAGTAGTAGCTCGACCCCTGCAACTGGTCAAACAAGTCGTCAATGCGCGGTAGAGGATAACGATTCTTCACAGTCACCTTGTTGAGTTCACGATAGTCGATACACATTCTGAAGGTACCATCCTTCTTCTTCACAAATAATACTGGAGCTCCCCAAGGCGATGAGCTAGGACGAATAAAACCCTTATCCAGGAGTTCTTGTAGTTGCGTGGAGAGTTCTTCCAATTCTGATGGCGCTAAACGATAAGGTGCACGAGCTACAGGCGCAGCTCCAGGAGCTAGTTCAATCTGAAACTCGACTTGGCGATGGGGCGGAAGACCAGGTAATTCCTCAGGGAATACCTCAGGATAGTCGCGTACAACGGGAAAGTCTTCTAGCTTCTTCTCCTTCTCTGTGGTATCAGTAACTAGAGCCAAAATCGCAGTGTGGCCCTTTCGTAAGTACTTCTGGGCCTTAAGAAGAGAGATGATGTTCTCAACAGCACTTCTCTTGTCGCCACGAATCATGAGAGGTTCACTACCTAAACCAGGAATACGAACGATCTTCTCGTTACAAAGAATCTCTGCTCGGTGTTGGGATAACCAATCCATCCCAATGACAACGTCGAAACTACCCAAGACAATAGGAATAAGATCTATAGAGAAGGTCTGGTTAGCGAGAATAAGCTGGCAACCCTTGACTACGTGTGAGGCCTCCAAACTCTTACCATTAGCTAGCTCTACAGTGTGCTTGTCGCTCAGGGGAGTAGGAATACGTTTAAGCATCTTACTAACTTCTAGTGACACATAGCTAGTATCGGCACCCGAATCAAATAAGACTGTAACATAAAAGTCGTCGAGAAGGAACTTACCCGTCACCACGTTGGGATCATTCCTTGCTTCACCTTGACCAATCACGAACACTCGTCCCCTAGCACCATTGTTGTTGTTCCCATTGTTACCATTCCCCTGATTGTTGTTGTTGTTGTTCTGGTTCAGTTGGGGACAATCTTTCTTGAAGTGGCCTTCAGCTCCACACTGAAAGCACCCTTTGTTGTTACCCTGCTGCTGTCGCTGGTTCTGTTGAGGTTGCTGACGGTTCTGATTGACGGGATATGCGCTCCTGCAATCCTTTGCAACATGACCAGGCTTGTTGCACCGATGACAGTTGCCCCTGGTGCATGGCCCACTGTGGTGTAGGTTGCAACGATTGCATTTGGGGTGATTCCCCTTGTACCCACCATGACTTTGACCACCAGACGATTGCTGACTGGGGCTCTTGTGATCGTCCGTCTTTCTCTGCTGAGACTGAGATTGCACAGAAGTTGAACCCCTGCTTGAAGTTCCATCCCATTTCCGTTTGTCGCCACTAGAAGTACCAGAAGTAGTTGCAGCACCTATGCGCTTTGGTAACTTGTTCTGCTCCACCGCCTGATCAGTGAGACGGTGAGCCAACTGTACAACCTGCCGGATAGTAGTCAAGTTTGCTGAAGTCACATGACTTTGGATCTCTGGCACCAAGCCCTTGAGGTAGAGTTCAATTCGCTTATACGGAGGGTCCACCATAGTAGGACACAACAAGGCAAGCTCATGCGATCTCTTAGTGTATGCCTCAATCTCTGACCCCGTCATCTTGAGATTGTAGAACTCATCTTCCAGCTTGTGAATGTCGTCACGACTGCAGTATTCCTCCCTGATCATTTCCTTGAAAGTTTCCCATGGGGTGGCGTTGGCAGCAACCAACCCCAACATCTGCACTTGAGCATTCCACCACGTGAGGGCCAAACCCTCGAGAGTACCAGTAGCATACTTCACCCTGCGTGCTTCAGGGCATTCACACATTTCGAACACAGACTCCAGTTTCTCAAACCAGTGTAGGAGACCTACTGCTCCTTCAGTTCCGCTAAAAGTCGTGGGTCGACAGTCCATAAAGGTCTTAAAAGTGCACACCGGTGCCTGAGCATATTGACCTAAGGTAGGTGAAAGAAAGACAGAGTTTAACACAAAGGTTGGTTCACGAGAGTAGGATCCAAATGGTCCTAGAACAATTTCGGACTGCAGGATATACCTCCTGCGTTTGCAGCTGCAAGCGCTGCGGTAACCCGTTCGTTGATCAAAGCCGTCAACTGGGCTTGTGTCATGTTAACGCGTCCAGACATGATTCTTCATAATAAGAGTAACACGAGTAAGAGAGGTTCGCGAAAGTACGATAGTAGGACAGAGTAAGCACGCACGTGTTCAAACAACAGTAGTTACTAATCAAGTATACCATGAGCAATGTACTATATAACTAACAAGTAGGCAATATACACATATCATATTACCTAGAATGTCGAGCCTTGCATGCGGAGCGAAGTGTCGTTGTGGACCGTTGAGCACTAAACCGGTTATAGTCTGGTTTTAACAAAAACGTTTCTCCTTTATTAAAACCAAGTTCACTATAACCAATGGCTCTGATACCAATCTGTCACACCCCCAAAATCCCACCTGCGGAGTACTACCGCTTGGAGGCGTGACTGACCAGGATCCAGCCACCAATCATACTGAACAAGCATATAAACAGTTATAAAAGTTTAACCAATACGATAGGTGTTTCAAAACAAACAACTTAAGTTGCAAGCGGAAGCATAAGTTAAAGTTATAACATAAGTTCAATTGTTTTCAAAAAGAACATGGTACGCAGCAATCCGTGCCCCACAACGACCCTCCTCCATGCAAGCTCCAGCTGAGTACCTATGGTCCTGCAAAGCATGTAGTAACGAGTCAACAACTAGTTGAGTGAGTTCACGGTTGGGTGTTCGTTTTAGTTATTTCAAAAACAGTTTCCTTTATCTGGCATCCTGCCGTGGGGGTTACCCCATAGTTTAAAAACGTGACACGTCCATTCCCAGTTACTCCGGCACTCCAGCCGTGGGGGCTACCCCATGTTAGTTATCAGGCATTTCGGCCGTGGGGGGCTACCCCATGCGTACACTAGACTCGTTACCATATCGACTGCTGACTGTAGTCATGTTTATGTGCCCTGAAAACATCAATGTCTATCATCATTGACGTGCCCCAGATCCATTAGTTCACGCCCGTCCTCTGCGGCACGGTGTGAGGCTTGTCAGACCTAAATAGCGCTATCTAACTAATGACCCGCTCGCCATTGGCCCGGCGATTAGTCGATACAAAAAGGAGGGACTTCGTGATAGAGTTTTAGTCTAGTACGTGTTATCCGTCCATCCGGACGAGGAATCACATTCCTGAACCACTGCCGTCCTACCCAAGGAGGACGAGGAACCCACGTTCCTTAACCCCGTTCCCAACCCAGGGAATCCCATGCTTTGTAGAGGGTGTGAACTCACCTTGGTTTGCTCGGCAGTTAATCACAGAAAGTCAATTAAGTTGCAGGTAATCAATTAGGTCCTATCACAGGTATTATTCGTATCAGATTCAAGCCAAGCAATGCACGTATGTTCAACACGTATTGTACACAGGTAATAATCATGGCAACACGTTTAACATAAACAGTTCACAGGTAACAGTCAAATACAAACCCAAAGTCCAAGTGTGAGGCCCAATCAGTTGGGCTCGTAGTAACAGGCCCAAACAACACATCAACAGTAGCACAGAAGTCCATCAGTCCGGCCCACTAACTTAGGCCCATAAGTGTGGTCTCGAGTCGCAACCGGACTCGCAAGCATGGTCTCGAGTCATGGTGTTTGTGCTGATCATAAATGATTGCGAGTCGCAACCGGTGTCGCAACCATGGTTTCGGCTCGTCATGCTGAGGTCTCGAGTCGCAACGGGACTCGTAACCTGTGGTCTCGGCTTGTCCTGTTATGGTTGCGAGTCGCAACCGCGTGGTCTCGAGTTGTCACGCTGTGGTTGCGAGTCGCAACTGCGTGATTGCGAGTCGGAATGCTGTCGTTTTCATGTTCAGTGTTGATTCAGATATGGTCAGCCTAATGGTACTATGTAATCAGGCCCAAATCAGGAAACAACCAATAGAATTTCACTAACAAGTTTTCCTAATCAGTCTATTAGTAAAAATGGATCAAAATCACAAGGGTTTTCACATCTTCAACCATCATTCAAATTGTTCTTCAAACATTCAAGCATATTCATCACATATTCAACCTTTGTTCAAGCAAAATTATGAACTATCATTCACTATCATGCATCCTATCATGACAAACATATTCATTAGCCGATTTGTTTAGTATAATCACCCAAACTTTTCGGATCCAAATCCAAGTACAACCGATAACATCATTAATCAAGGGTTTGTGTCATATTTGGTCACAAGATATCATGAGTTCTTTAGCTACACATTCAACATTAAAACTTTTTTTAACACACATAAAACATCATCAAGCATACATTACACTAGTTGAATCATATCACTCATATTATCGTTTAATCAACAACAAACATCACAAACATCACTCAAAAACATCATAAATACTAACCGGTTGGTGAGGTGTGTGTGTGTGCCGATCCGAAGTCCAAATCCGAGAGTTCTTGTGCCAACCGATTGGATCCGAAAACTTGGAGATGTGTTTGTGTTCTAGAGTTCTAGTGAGAGAGAAGATAGGAGAGTGTGTGTGTTGTGATGTTCAACAAATGGTAAAAATAACTAAGGGTGGTATATATATATACTAGTTCCAAGTGTGTGCACCCTTAATGGGTTTCGGGTGAGGGTTTACGGCCCAAATGGCCCATTCGGTTACTATACACTCGAGACCTCATGGTCTCGAGTCGGGTCCTTTGTTCTCGGGTTGGGTTCTCGGTTCACTTATATCACGTATATATATACATACAATGCACACATAATAAAGCACATATCACATAAAGGTTCACGTTTATCATTAAGTTTAATCAGTTAACTAGTCACATAACGTACAAGTATATTGCATCAAGACACAACGAAGGTTCTAGATTTCGAGTTGTCACAGCACACCCCGATTTCCACGTGTCTCACCGGTGGGGGATTACCGTGACGTAGCTGGCAACAATATAGTCAAACCACACAATATATGAATGCACAGCGGAAACATAAAGATAATTATATTTCAACATTAACTGTAATATCGAAGTATCACCATTGTTGAAATAAAATCCACAGGGGATCAATAATAATAACAAAAGTATTGTTCAATAGACGAAGGCATCCTTAAGCTTGCGAGACTCTTTTAAGATGCTAAGGAGATATAGCCAGCCAATTACGTTTAGTACCTGCATTTAATCTTTTTGGGAAAATACGTCAGTTTACACTGGTAAATACGTTCAACCAACGCTTTTGAAAAATGTTTACTAAAATAGATTTGAATGCACAAGGCACAAATTCTTTTATAACTTGGGAGAATTATTTAATATTATAATCTTGTGAACGAATTACATGTTCCTTCGCGTTCAGTAGCCCGGATCAAGTCCGGGTTAAAGATCAATAGACACACCACAGCGATCTATTTATGCACTGACGAGTGTACGCCTACACTCCGCGCTTAGGTCGTGGTCCGGGACATGGTCATTAACCCCCCAAAGGCTTTTAAGTAACAAGACTGTTTAAACGAGCCGATCAAATTTATTCAATTACCCACTCAACGGTGGAGAATTTGATGCCCGATCAAGCGGTATGCTATATACCGTAACCCAAGCCCGTATAACGGAAAATAAGTTAAAAGTATTTACCTTTGCAAGTATAAATCCTTAATCGAAATAAACTGCAGATAGCTTTTACTGGTCTCCTAATCTGGAACGAAGGTTTTAATATAATCTATTATAATCCTAACGGGTCTTTAATTTAGCCGTAGCTTAGACCGGTCAGTTTCAAAGGATAGTTACGGTTTAATCGCGTGAAAGGCGAATACCGGGAATGGAATGTGATTTTGACCCAACAAGTTTGAAGACTTGTTTTATAGGGGTATAATAATCACACTCTGTATTTTGGGGTCAAAACAATATGGTTTGACCCGTTTCGGCTAGTTTATGTAAACTAGTTACATAAGCCGAACCGTGCGCGCAAAAGGCGCAACGGGTAACCGTAAGAGTCCTACACTGTTTTCCTAAGTCAATATGCTTTAAAGAGGTTGGGGTATCAGTAGGATACCTTCCATAATGCCCGTAACGAGTTTAAGTTCATATTATGCCCCGTAGGGGTATTTCGGTCTTTTTAAAGATTATAAAAGAGGTTTCTGAGTTCTACAGGAAATCTGAGTTTCCCGAACAGTTTATAAAGTCTAAACTACTTTATTTATTATTTAAAATCAGTAGCAACTGGAATCGGGTCAAAAGACCTTCTAGAACTCAAGTTATGGCCGAAAAGGGTATATTCGGTATTTACCGAACCGTTGCCATAACCGCAGGTTATGAGCAGGTCAAAAATAATTAAAAATCTTTAAAAATCCCAAAATATTATTTTACATCAGTGAGTAAAAGGTTTGGTGTCGAAATCCGGGTTTAGATAGGCGTTATGCTAATTGCGCTATTAAATTACTAAAGTTTCCGTAATTTACGCTATTTAGCATAACTCCTATTCTGGACCTCGGATTGACGTGAAATCTTAGGGACATGCTTAGAAATCAGTAACCAAGGTTATGGTTCTTTCACATGTCCGAAATTCTCGTTTTAAATTAACAAGGGCGTTACGGTCAACTTTTAAGCATTTAACGGAAATGTGTAAAAGACTCGGAGAAACAACGAACCGGTCACAGAGGGTTATATCATCATGTAACCTGGTCCTAAGAGAGTCCTAAGGCATATCTATATCATACTTTTACGGGTCAGAACTGAAGTCAATGCAAAAGTCAAAGCTTTGCGACTTTCGGCTCCGAGCTGGGTCAAAACAGTAAATGGTCGGATCAAACAAGCTTAGACTAGTTAATATACTTATTATCATGTTTTATGAGTGTTTAAACAGGTTACATATCATCTACATTACCGATTATGCAAGAAATCACAAAATAGCATTTCTGTTGACTTTTTCTAAGCACGTTTGACTCGTCATTTGGACTAGTTAGAGTGGGAATCAGAGGGTGCCTTTTTAGAGGTTTAAAGCCCACATGATTACCAACATATAGCTATCTTTGATTCGACAAACCACTGGACCATTTGTGATTTATCGCAAAGTCAATCGTTAATTACGACGGATTGACTTTTAAGCTAAACTATGCATAAACTAAGCCACAAAAGGGTAGACACACTTACAGAAGCTTGGTGCACGACTAAGGATGATAGAAGAGTGCTTTGGAGCTCCAGAAGTGAATTAGAATGCAGATTTGAGGTGTGTTTCATTTGTGCACAATGTATGTCCTTTTATAGTGAAAATTTGGACTTAAGATCATTACAACTCACCCTACATTGGATCATGGATGATCAGCAGGTGGCCCTGGGTGCTAGGGGGCATGTAGAGGGCGCCCATGCTTCATTAATTGCCTCAATGATCGTTCACAAGCTCAAACAGCAAGTCTGTCCAAAGTTTCTACATCTGGGGTCCTTACGCGGCCCGCATTAGGATTCAGGCAACATGGACGCGGGCCGCCTGAATCTTCATGTCAGTAAACGAATCAACAGGTGGCTCGCGGCCCGCATTAACTTGTTGGTTTCACCCACGCGGGCCGCCTGAGGCCTGAATTTCAAGATTTTCAAATCTTTTGTAATGATTAACCTGACTTTTCGGTTTCGAATGGGTAACTTTGCGATTTGGCCCTCGATTATTTACAATGAAGGGCCTCGTGACTTTTACCCGCATTGTTAAGTCCCTGGTTAGTTTAATTACTATCCGAAAAGCCTTAACTTTTATTGTTGACGCTTTTAACCCCTCTCATACGAATTTGATCATAACTTTCTCGTTTTAAAACGGAACTTCGCGAAATTTATATAGTATATTCTAGTGAGCATATTTTACTGTTACAAAGCCTCGGGTTCGTCAAAGGGTCACTCAGAGGTATAAATTTACATGTTGACACAATTAACCCCTGTAGCTTGTAATCTCTCACTTCCTTCCGCGTTTCGCTCCGTACGATCCATGATTTATTCGTTTGAAGGTACGAGCATCGTTTAGGGTTACTATACAGTATATTTACTCTTCGTTGACATTTATAACCCTCGAATTTACATACTTTCAAGGTTTGTCAACTTTAGTCCTTTATTTAATATTTAATGCCACGTGTAAACTCATGACACGTGTTAACACATTATTGGACACAAAATTTCGAGGTGTTACATCCTCACCCCCTTAAAATAAATCTCGACCCGAGATTTACTGAAATAAATAAGGGTATTTTTCTTTCATCGTGGCTTCAACCTCCCACGTGAATTAGGGACCTCTACGGGCATCCCATTTGACCTTAACAATAGGTACATGCTTCCTTCGAAGCTTCTTTACCTGTCGATCTTCAATCGACAAAGGTTTTTCCACAAATTTTAAGCTCTCATCTATATGCACATCTGTGTGTGGTATCACCTGTGATTCATCAGCGAAGCATTTCTTTAGATTGCAGATGTGGAACACATTGTGAATTCCATTGAGCTCCTCTGGAAGTTTAACTTATAGGCAACTGACCCGACACATTCGATAACCTCAAAAGGTCCTATGTATCTCGGGCTTAGTTTGCCTTTCTTACCGAAACGCATCACCCCCTTCCAGGGTGATACTTTAAGTAACACTTTTTCACCTACTTCGAAGTGAAAATCTTTACGCTTTGGATCCGCGTAACTCTTCTGCCTATCTCGGGCAGCCTTGAGACGGTCTCGAATCTGGACAATCTTGTCCGTCGTTTCGAAGACTATCTCTGGTCCTGATAATTGGACATCTCCTACTTCTGCCCAACAAACAGGCGATCTACACTTTCTACCGTATAATGCCTCGAAGGGCGCAGCCTTAATGCTGGTGTGGTAGCTATTGTTGTAGGAGAATTCGATTAATGGTAGGTTCTTATCCCAACTACCACCCAAATAGATAGCACATGCACGTAGCATGTCTTCCAACGTCTGAACAGTACGCTCACTCTGACCATCTGTCTGAGGATGGTAAGCCGTACTAAAATTCAAAAGTGTGCCCATAGATTGCATAGATTGCTGGAAACTTTTCCAGAAATGCGATGTGTATCTGGTATCCCGGTCAGAGATAATAGACACAGGTATGCCATGCAAGGCTACAATCTTATCAACGTATAACTGGGCCAACATGTCGGAGCTATAAGTCTCCTTGATGGGTAAGAAATGTGCTGATTTAGTCAGTCTGTCAACTATAACCCATATTGTATCATTCCCTTTCCTCGTCTTGGGTAACTTGGTAATAAAATCCATAGTTACGCATTCCCACTTCCATTCGGGAAGTTCAGGCTGTTGTAGCAAGCCTGATAGCTTTTGATGCTCAGCTTTGACTTGCGCACAAGTCAAGCATTTGGCTATATAAGCGGCTACAGACTTTTTCAAGCCTATCCACCAATAATTTTCCTTTAGATCCTGATACATCTTATCAGCTCCCGGGTGAACAGAATATTTGGAACTATGGGCTTCCTGGAGGATAACATCTCGTAGTCCTCCATAAATCGAAACCCATATTCGTCCATTTAATCGTAAAATTCCGTCCTTGCTAAGAGTTAACTGCTCCTCAGTTACTCCTAGCTTTTCTTTAGGATAGTTAGCTTCCAACACAGCTTCTCTCTGTGCAGCTAACAACCTTTCAATCAAATTATTCTTCACTTCAATGCTCTTGGCATTGATTCGGATGGGTTTCACCCTTTCCTTTCTACTCAGGGCATCAGCGACTACATTCGCCTTGCCGAGATGATATCTGATTTCACAATCATAATCATTTAAAGTCTCCATCCAACGGCGCTGCCTCATGTTTAATTCATTCTGATTAAACAGATGTTGAAGGCTCTTGTGATCAGAATAGATCACAAACTTGATACCATACAGATAATGCCTCCACAGTTTTAGTGCGAACACAACGGCACCCAGCTCCAGGTCATGGGTGGTGTAATTCTTCTCGTGCACCTTTAACTGTCTCGAAGCATAGGCAATAACCTTGCCTTTCTGCATTAGCACACATCCCATGCCAGTGTGTGATGCGTCGCAGTAAACTATGAACTCTTCGGTACCTTCAGGTAATGTCAGCACAGGAGCGTTGCTCAACTTTTGCTTCAGAATATCAAAGGACTCTTGCTGCTTAGGGCCCCACACGAACTTTACTTTCTTCTTGGTCAAGGAAGTTAAGGGCGCAGCAATCCTTGAAAAATTTTCAATGAATCGCCTGTAATATCCTGCTAACCCCAGGAAACTACGAATCTCAGTAGGAGTCTTTGGCTCTTGCCAATTCATGACAGCTTCAACTTTAGCGGGATCCACTTGGATACCACGCTCGCTGACAACATGTCCTAGGAATTGGACTTCTCGAAGCCAGAACTCGCACTTAGAGAATTTGGCATAGAGTTTCTCGTGATGCAGGAGTTTGAGAATACAACGAAGGTGTTTCTCATGGTCAGCTCGGTTCTTCGAGTAGATAAGAATATCGTCGATGAAAATGATGACGAATTTGTCTAAGTACGGCTTGCAGACGCGATTCATGAGATCCATGAACGCAGCCGGTGCATTAGTGAGCCCAAAAGGCATCACTAGGAACTCGTAGTGACCATAACGAGTCCTAAATGCGGTTTTATGTACGTCTTCATCTCTGACTTTCAGTTGATGGTAGCCTGACCTCAAGTCAATTTTCGAAAAATAACTTGCCCCTTGTAACTGATCGAACAAATCGTCAATCCTCGGCAAAGGATATCTATTCTTTATCGTGACCTTATTAAGCTCGCGATAATCGATGCACAGACGCATCGATCCGTCCTTCTTCTTTACAAACAGGACAGGTGCTCCCCAGGGAGACGAACTAGGTTTGATGAAACCTTTAGCTAGCAGTTCATCCAGCTGGGTCCTTAACTCCTTCATTTCGGTTGGTGCTAGTCTGTAAGGTGCTCTAGCAATAGGTGCTGCTCCAGGGATGATATCAATCCTGAATTCCACTTGCCTATCTGGTGGCAGACCAGGTAGATCTTCAGGGAAAACTTCTGGATATTCCGAAATGACGGGAATGTCTTCTATCTTCGGTTTAGGCTCTTCAATAATCACCTGTGCCATGTAGATGACACAACCCTTCTTTAGACATTTTGAAGCCTTGAGCATAGTCACTTGCTCAGGCAATCCGTACTGGGTATCTCCCTGAATGGTAAGCGATTCACCAGACGGAGTCTTTATCACCACTTGCTTTCTGTTGCAGACGATTTAGGCCTGGTTGTGAGATAACCAGTCCATACCCAATACTAAGTCAAAACCGGCCAATTTAAAGGGAAGTAGAGATAGAGGAAAAGAGTGGTTCTTAATGGATATCACACATCCATCTAACACAGTGGAGACGGTTTCTATGGTGCCATCTGCTAGCTCTACCTCGTAATTCACATTTAAGGTTTTGACAGGCATATTCAGCAATTTGCAAAATTTATGATCTACGAAAGACTTATCAGCGCCCGAATCAAAAAGTACTCTTGCAAAGATATCATTATGAGAAAAGTACATGTGATCACGTTATCATCTAGCACTGCTTCTTTTGCCTCCATCCTGAAGACTCTTGCATTGGTCTTCTTGGCTTCTTCAGGCTTCTTGGCATATTTAGGGCAGTTGCTTTTGATGTGCCCTTTCTCGTTGCAGCCGTAGCATGTTGCATCCTTTATCTTCTTGCAATCCACGGTCTTGTGGTCCTTGGACTTGCATAACCCGCAAGCATACGACTTCGACTGAGTCTGCGAGTTTGATTCGAGTCTACACTTTCCAAAGTGATGTCTCTTGCAATTCTTGCACATGGGTTTCTCACCAGACTGTTGCCCATCCTTCCTTAACTCAGACCCTCTCTTGTTATCACCGTTTCCACGGTGCTTCTTGCCCGACCTTCGTGAAGTATCATCTTCACGCTTTCTCTTCTCAGCCTCTTTGTTCCTCAACGATCTTTGTCGGACCGCATCAAGAGTAAGGGACAAAGATATGTCGGCTACAGATCTAAAGGTCGCTGGCCGAGAGGCCTTCACGCTTGCCTTTATTTCGGGGGCTAAACCACCGATAAAACGAGCTATTCTCTTTGGCTCTGGGGTTACCAGATACGGAACCAACCGAGACATCGTGTTGAAGCTCGTGAGGTAAGCTTGACAGTCAAGGTTCGTCATAACCAACGATAGGAAGTCGGTCTCTATCTTTTCAACCTCATGTTGAGGGCAGAAATTTCCTTGATGAGAGAAATGAATTCCTCCCATGTCATGCTGTATAGAACAGCCTTTCCCGAGGCCTGAACCAACGACCTCCACCAAGCCAGGGCCTCGCCCTTGAATGATTGTGACATAAACTTTACCACATCTTTCTCTGCGCACCCACTGATGTCCACCACGGTGTCCATCCCATCTAGCCACGTCATACAATCAACTGCGCCCTTCTCCCCAGTGAAGTCTCGGGGTTTGCATGATACGAAATACTTGTAGGTGCAGCCCCTGGCACGAGATGCATCAGTATACACCTTTTCTGGACGGACACTGTTTTCATTAGATGAGTGATTATCATCGTCCTTTTTGGGCTTAGACGGTGGTTTGCTGTAAGATTTTGAGTGGGTTTTCGGCTTTAAGTGTGGTTTAGTTATGGTTCTGCTCTGGGATTCAGTATACTCCTCGTATTGTCGATCCAGGGCTGCCTTAACAGCATTGTCGACAAGAGCTTTCAATTCTGCGCCCGTCAAATGAACCTGGGTGTTATTGTATTCATCTTCTTTCGATTGACTATTCTCCCCACTTGGATCAGCCATGGTAACTTGAATCTGCTACAGAAGATAACGAAAAAGTTTTATTTAGGAGTTTATTATGGAATTGTCTTTTATGGCAATTCATTAACCATGGTAACAAAGACCATATCTGGTTAATTTGTTACTCACTTTTATTTAGGATTTGAATATAACTTATCCTAATTACAAACAATATTGTTATTGGCATAAAAGCCTAGTCATGAGGACGTTTTTATAATATTAGCCGGGATTACAGAGAATCAAGGCATGAAGGTTTGAACCATAGTCCTTTTACCTTTTCTGACAGGGAGTCATAGACTACCACTGCCTTTTGTCTTATATGACAATAATTATGGCCCGTAGGCATTACATCACTAATGGATGTTTAATAAATTTGGCCCGTAGGCACTACATCACTAATGGATGTTTAATAAGTTTGGCCCGTAGGCGCTACATCACTAATGGATGTTTAATAAATGATCATCTTTATTGACGATTTAACCCATAATCTTTAAATCATTAATTTGGGCTTTGAAATCCTTAGAAGGATTCTTATATAAGAATGACGCGTGCGATTTTAACAAATCACATCTGCCATGAACGTTAACATGATTACAGAGGTTAACAGGAAGTCTGAATCTTTTACTCAGGTCTTACCATCTTGGTCGGGTCTTATAAAGACACCTGGCTAGGTTTCACTCTTAAGATTCTTTATTTAGGCAGATTTAAATTTAAAAGGAATGATTTTTTTTTGATTTATTTCATATATAATAATAACCAGAATGAAATTTATAACATAACATACCACAAATTTCAAATAGGATTACACGTTGCCCTAAATGGGACTTTTTTAAAAAATAAATAAATACCTACACAGAGGTTTATAGAAAAACAAGTCCACGCAGGGACCAATACTGGATAGATGTCCGCGCAGGAACTAAAAGATAAGTCCACGTAGGGACTGAAATACGACAAATGTCCACGCAGGGACTAAATTGTAAATACAACAATACATAAGGAGACTAATGATCTCGTTTCTTCCTCCCTTTTAGCAGGTTTGCTAGGCACTTGAGAAATCCGCGATTACTCTTACGTTCTTGTTCGAAGTCTCGTTCCACACGGTTTAAACGGTGGAGTATTTCTTCTTGCTCCGGTGGAGAAAAACGTGGCTGCTGCGACGGTTGCTGAACCGGAGGTCTAGGAGGTATTGGATACCCATGAGCTGAGTAATCTGGTCTCCAAGAGGTTCCATGGAGGGCATTATAGTTAGCCGCTACCACATATGGATCGGCATCATAGTTATAGTTGTAGTTATACGAATTTGATCATAACTTTCTCGTTTTAAAACGGAACTTCGCGAAATTTATATAGTATATTCTAGTGAGCGTATTTTACTGTTACAAAGCCTCGGGTTCGTCAAAGGGTCACTCAGAGGTATAAATTTACATGTTGACACAATTAACCCCTGTAGCTTGTAATCTCTCACTTCCTTCCGCGTTTTGCTCCGTACGATCCATGATTTATTCGTTTGAAGGTACGAGCATCGTTTAGGGTTACTATACAGTATATTTACCCTTCGTTGACATTTATAACCCTCGAATTTACATACTTTCAAGGTTTGTCAACTTTAGTCCTTTATTTAATATTTAATGCCACGTGTAAACTCATGACACATGTTAACACATTATTGGACACAAAATTTCGAGGTGTTACAATAGATATGGTATATGTTTAAATAAAATTTATTTTTCTAGCTTTAATTGAGGCAAACTATTTGATGAAATTATCATAATCAAGTTCTTCTAAAAAATCTTTTTTGATTGACATAATAGCTAAACCGTTTAATCTTTCTTGTGACATAGTAGATCTTAAGTAATTTTTTATTAGTTTTAATTTGGAAAAACTTCGTTCTGCGGTAGCAACGGTTACAGGAATGGTTAACACAATTCTATAGGCAATATATGCATTTGGAAAAGAATTAAAGTTTTTAATACAAGTTAATATATTAATAAGCGTGTCCGATTCTACATGTATAATTTCTTTTAACATTTTTAGTTCTTGAAATAAATCTAAACCATTAATATCAATATGATTATCATAATTCCAAAACTTTTCAAGATTAATGCACTTCTCTTTTAAAGTTTTTTTCATTTAAGGATTTTAACTTTTTTTATACTAAACAAAAAACCAAAAATTTGTTCGAACTCTTTAAATTGAGCAAATATACTTTCGAGTGAAACACTAGCTTGATCTACTATGTATAAAAAGTAATCCGTTCTAAAACGATCTATAGGAGTTTTCAAAGTCTCATTATCAACATTTTCATCAAATCTTCTATTTCTATGAATAATACGTTTTTCACGAAACCTAGGTTCAATGCCCATCTTTAAAGCTAGTTCTTTAGCCGCAGTCATAGCCTTTTCAAATCCTTCATCCCTAAACTTTTTAAAATAAATAATAAGTCCATCTAGTTGTTTAATAGCAATATCAATACACATGTCTTTTGATTTTAAGTTTTTACTAACTATATTAATAGCATGTAGAACCTCATACCAAATAACCATCGCTAATAAAAATTCAAATTTTTCCAACTCATTTTCAACTAAAGATTTAGCCTCACTTTTAACATTAGCCATGGTACTATCACGATACAAATCCATTAATGCGTCTCTTAGTTCTATAGCTTGAAACCTAATTGCTTTAACATTTTCTAATCGACTTTCCCAATGTGTTTGTGACAATGATTTAAGAGTTAAATACGGTATATTATCTTGTAAAATTTTCCACCTTTTAGTGGATGATGCAAACATAGAATAAATACGTTGTATAGTTCCAAAAAGATCTTGAACTTTGTCACAAGCGCTAGCCATATCAGAAATAACTAAATTTAAACCATGACAACCACATGGAGCATAAAAGGCTCTAGGGTTAACTTCTAACAAGTGTTTTTGTACTCCCTTACGTTTTCCTTTCATATTTGATCCATTATCATAACATTGTCCTCTAATGTCATCTACATTAAGTCCTATTCTATTAAGTTCTTCAATAATAGAATCAAAAAGACCTTTACCGGTTGTATCATTCACTATTAAAAATTCTAGAAAGTATTCTTTAACTTCTATTGAAGTTGGTGAAATATCTAAACATCGTAAGATAATGGACATTTGTTCCTTGTGGCTTGTATCAGTAGTGCAATCAAGAATAATTGAAAAATATTTAGCTTCTTTAACTTTTTTAATAATTTTTGTTTTGACTTCATTTGATAATAAATCTATTAGCTCATTTTGCATTCTGGGTCCAAGGTAACGATTAAGAATTTCTTTATTTTGTATGCGTCTAACATGTTCTTGCATTACCGGATCAAATTCTGCAATCATCTCAATACCAGCTAAAAATAAACCATTGCTTTCTTCCTACAATTGTTCATTTATCCCACGAAATGATAAGTTATGTTTACCAAGACTCTTTACAAGGGAAATAATTCTTTTTAGCACATTTCTCCAATGTTCTTTTTCTTTATTAATTTGATCTTGAGCTTGTTTATCGATTGTTTCATTTTTCGCCAATCTTATCTCTAATTCCATCCATGTTCTCATATTGTTAATATGTACATTACTTTTTCATGTTCTTTTAGTTTACTACTAATATTTTTCTAATCATTATTACCTTCTTTAGCTAAGCTACTTGTACATTAATTCACGTTAAACAAATTACAACAAAAACAAAACGCTCTATCTAAATCTATAGAATAAACTAACCATTTTCTTTCAAATTTTTCTCCATTTGGTAACGTTCTCATATAGTGAGATGTATTAAAGCTTCTTGAGTGTTCATCTTGTGGAAAATCGTAATCATGAATTTTATTCGGACCTTTTTCTACAAGCATATCCCTTACATTAATACTAATATTATTCCATTAACTTGGATCAACAAAATTTGTAGGTTCATTATTTATAGGTATATCATCGGTTGTAGGTTTTTTATTTGTAGGTTCATTATTTGTAGCTTCGTTATTTGTAGGTATAGCATTCGTGGGTTCATTATTTGTAGGTTCGTTATTTGTAGGTTCATTATTTTTACGTTTTTTTTTTTTTTTTTTTTTTTGCCTTTTTGCATAACCGGATTCAAAAGTTCGGATTCGATTTGAGATTGCTAAAATATAGATTTATTATAGAGATTAACAATGAGCCCTAAACAACAAATTAAAATAATAAAACAAGCCCTAAATGCCTAACAACAAATTGAAATCACCAAATAAGCCTAATTCCCTAAACAACAACTTAAAATCAACAAATGAGGATGTCTAACCTGATTGAGAGCCACAAAATTAATTCACAAAAAAGGAGTCAAAGTGCCAAACTGCCACTGTGTTCCAGCTCCAGGTTCCAAGCCACTTGAACTGATTTCACAAAATTGAATCAGAGTACTGCAAATCACAAAACTTATTTCGAATCAGAAACTGATTTCACAAAATTGAAGTTGCCAATGTGTTCGATTTGACAATTTCAGACTTTCAGTTCATATAAAAAGAGTAAAAAATCGATCCTTGTTACCTTCCATGATTATTGTTGCGGATTGAAATTGGGATGCCATGATTATCGTTCATCGTTGCGTGTTTACATAGCCATCAGACGTCAACGATCTTCATGCCCTAACATCGAGACTCTTTCCATTCTACACGCTTTGGGGTTTCACGTTCTGGCCTGCCTTCTATCACTTATCAGATAGATATCACGTAAATAACATTTGGGCTTAATCTATCTTGTAAATAACGGGCCTAGTATAAGGAAACCCTATTAGAAAAATGGTGGCCCTTCAAATCTGGTGGCCCTAGTCCTGGGCCTAGGGTTGTAAGCCCATTGGGCCGACCCTGTCAACATGATTTTTACGTTCATTGTGGTCGGCTGGAAGGGGTATGATGTGTGTAAAATGCAACATATAAATCACATCAATTAAGGCATAAAACTAACCCTTTTTAAGTACTAATGTTGGAAAAAGAGTGTTTTTGTCTTCCTTTTGTATTTTCAGGATGAAATGAGCTCAAAATCACAAAAGAAGCAAAAAGACAACTAATTCTACCATAAATACAAGAAAAGGAACAAAAGTGGACTGCCCAGACCCTCAACGGCACCTCCCAAGGCAAAGGAGAAGAAACAGAGTCTGAACACGCCCCGTGTCCAGCGAACACGGGGGCGTGCCCAGGAAGCAGCAGAAAAGACAAACCAGTAGAAGCTTCCATTGCCCACCACGGGGCCGTGTCCAGCGAGCACGGGGGCGTGGTGAAAGTACAGCAGGCGCATTAATTGTAATGCGCAATTACAATTAATGAAGTGAGAGAATGTCAGACGGGCACGGGGCCGTGTCCAGCGGACACGGGGCCGTGTCCAGCCTTCTGTTCAGCCTATAAATAGAGGAGCTTGGCTTCATTCTCTCTCATCCCTTGGCACACCACCTCTCTCACACTTCATCCACCACCCACCACCACCATAACACCATCATCCACCACCATCATCCATGTCACACCCCAACCAATGGCGGAAACATCGGGATGAGACGAAGTGTGAAGATTGCTAGAGACATCATAACGCTATTTGTGACAATATTTAGAAAATCCAAATTTCATTTCATTTCATAACTTCAAATAGTCAACATTACAAGAAATTCAAATACGACAAGTTTAACATAACAACATGATAACATAACAAAATTTTGATACAACATTTTAAACCCTAACGTCTATATGTGTATCTAGGCATCAACGCTACTTCATTTCATAGCATCATCGTCCTCAACCTGTAACATGTTTAAAATAAAGTTCAATGCAAAAGCAAAGGCGAGTATACAAGTTTGATACGTACATAGCAAAAGATAAGTTTGAACAATTCCTCATAGCAAGCATGTGATTCAAGATAAACATTTAAACATGGCATGTGTCTAACATATCAAACCAAGAAAACGCAATATGCTCAAGACATAACCTCAAGTTTACGGGCGGGTCGTTAATCCTATAGCGCTACATATGTCAAGGTTTGGCTCGTACGAAGTTAATGATAAGTTCAACACATAAGAATCACCCAAATTTAAAGTATCAAGCCATCACATATACAAGCATTGTTATAGGAATGTTCGTGTGTTTAGACAAAAGTTCATGTGTAAGTTTCAATAGGTAAACATGTTACACCCCAAAAGTGGTAAAAGTAAAAGGGGGAAATACGAGTATACTCACAAAGTTTGCATATGTTTTCCGATTATCCAATTGTTGACGAGTAGAGATTTAGAGTCCGAATGTATAAGGGTTAAGGTTCAAGTATGTTTAGAGTCGAGATTCGGTGTTTAAAACAACATAAAAATAAGATATGAGAATAACATGGAAAATAATCATTTAGTACATATGATGCTTGTTCTTGACACTAGGAAACTCGAAGGAGTTTAGATGTTTTCATGGAACAAGGTTCCATTAGAATCGTGACAAGTTATCATAGTCTAGGATGATGTAATCTAGTACCCCGACATATGAACACTAGTTCATCATCAAAGATTCGATTATTCGAATAATATATTTAGGTTATATAATATATGTCCAATAGTTCAAGCATGAGGTAGAAGATTAAAATCTTCATTTTGGTACCTCTAAATGTCATAGAAGTCATGTAGGAGGTAGGAAGATCAAGTCTTCCATTTAGGCACCTCTATGTGTTTACCACTACACTTGATGTAAAAAAAAAACAACCAAGGAGGGTCATGAACATACAATAAAGAATAAGAAATATACATACTAACTAAGAGAAATCATCAAATCATGTGAGGATTGTATGTTTGGACAACCCAAGTTGTTCCATAATCACTCATGTATCAAAGACAAAGTTTGACATGACTTGTGGGTTAAAAACCCTAAACAAAACACTAAGTTTATGAGGTTTAATCCTCTGATTTTAAATGTCTCAACCTTGTTTTTAAGCTTAACCAACCATGGGATAAGTTGTAAGCATTAGGACATAGGTATGAGATGTGTTGGACACAAGTTGCATAGGTTTAAACAAGTTTTTGATGAACATAAAAACAAACAGAAAGTTTATGGACTATTTCGGGGCATTTCCAGGTCTGATTTCTCCAAGGAGAAGTCTAGGAATCGAACCCCATGATTATACAAGCAAGTAGGAAAAAGAATCGAGTGAATCGGATAAGAATTGAGTGAGTTATGCTCATTTTCGTGAAGGGGTGTCAATCTACTCGAACCCTTGCTTTCAGCTACGGTTTGGTGGATGTTTTGTGAGTTTTTAGGGTTGTAAAAGTGGTAGGGAGGCTGGTTATAAGGGGTATTTATAGGGGGAAGGATTAGGGTTTCAATGGGTTGGGCTTTGGAAGTGTTTAGAAGGGGTTACACCTTGAAACTAGCCCACAAAACCCAACTATATGGGGCTGAATTTGGCTGAATTTGGGCTGCCATATTTCTTTATTTTTTTATTTTTTTAAAACATTATAATGAGTAATTTTGTTAGTTAAGTTGTGTAATAATATGCAACAATGTTTCCCCTAACTTGTAACAAGGTGAAATATGAAATAAAACATGATTTAACTAGGTAAAAAGTGTAACGTACAAGTTTTATTTACGAAGCAAGTTCCGTTTTTTTACAACGATTACAATGAAAGAATGGTTATAAGAACACAAGATTTCCAAAGTTAGAATTTCACGTAAGGTTTCTAAATGTAGGAAGTTTGAAAACGCAGGGCGTTACAGTCTCCCCTCCTTTAGGAAATTTCGTCCCGAAATTTATTCAAGAGGAAGGCTTGAAAGAGTTTTTGGCATAAAGGTGATCATTAAGAATTGAAACTTGGGAAGTTTGAAAGTTTTGAAAAGTACCAAATTTTGGAGAACATCAAGGTAGATTTGCAAGGGGAAGTTTTTAAGGATAGTATAAAAAAATCATACTTTCGTAAAACCTGTTTATTGAGAGGGACGAAAAGGTTTGTTACTTTAAATAAAGCAATAGAGAGATACTAAGTATAGTTACACAAGAATCAAGAATAGGGAGGCTATTTTATAGGTAATGAGGTAAGTTAGGACTCAAATGTTTAAACAAGCTGGATTGCGAACGAGTTTTGTATAAAATAATACGAGTATAGAATGAACGAATGGCTCTTAAAGAGTACAAGTATGTGAATAGCATAAGTGTTGGATAGATGAACGTAGTGTGTTAAGGATGAAGTCTCGTCATGAATAATCGGATATAATGCGTTTGTGAGTTGCGTGAAGTTGTATTAGGTCCAAAAGGTCTGCAACACACTGAATTTCTCATGGCACGTTTTACGAAAGTTTGGTAACATGGTGAAAACACTTATATATAGAAAGTACCAGCGGCGTATCCACCATGTTTTAACCACATTACGTCCGTTTCGTTACTCGGGGTCATGTTACGTTCCGTGTCTTACCATACACAGTAGTACACTCTATGGTTCTCATACGCCTATCACTATAATCCCGTGTGCACCCGCGATTATACTGATTTTCGCATGATCCACATAGCTTGTACTAGTTATGTATGAATCAAGGTATACATGAATTTGAAAATAAGAATGTGTACGTAGAAGAATGTCGTGTGTAAGCATGTTTATGTTTAAGCATGTATGGGACCCACGTAAGCGAATCCCTCGGATTACGCTCGCGTATAGGTACGAATGTACGAATCATGAGTAAGGATGAAAGTATGAGCATAAGTTTAAGTATGAATACGCATGTATGTATGAGCATAAACATAAAACGTGTAAGTAGTATGTGTATAAGCAGAAGCGTAAAACGTATAAGTAGTATGTGTATGAGTACAAGCATAAAAGGTATGAACATAGGTGTAGGTATGAAAAATAAATATTGCGTATATGGTGTACGTTGAGACATTGTAGAGAAAAAAAAAAGGTTAAGTATGTAGATACGAACGATATAAATGATGTTATCGCGAGATATCGACTAAAATGTGTATGATGATGTGCATGTATAGTTGTTTAAACAAAACGTTGAGTTTGTCGAATCAAAATTAGATTGAGCTTGGTTTGAAAGGTAGAATATAGTTTGTATATGCAAAGGAACATAAAGTACTCATTGGTCATGCTTAACGTATTTTGTAATGATTGAAATGCTACTTTTGTTTAAAAAAAAAGAGTTCACGTATGTTGAAAATTGTCGGTCCCCATGAAGTCTTCTAGCCCACGTGTTTTGAAATTTTGATGACGAGTTAAGCGTTGTAGAGAAGGTTTTTTTTTTTTTTTTTTTTTAAATAACGGGTTTGTTTCATTTGCATCAAAACATGAAAATTTTGGACTTTGAAAGTTCTTGTGAAAACGTCGACCCTTAGAAAAGAAAAGAAATTTAGTAAAAGAACTTAGTGATTGTTTAAAAATAATTTTAACAAAGGATTTATTGATGTTGGAAAGAGTATTTGGTAAACGGTCATATAACATCTATGAGGTCTTATAAGTAATTGAGAAAGGTTAGTTTGATTTCGATTAAGAGTGGAAGTCTCTAGTATGATGATATAATGTGAACGTGTTTCAGTTAATAAATCAGATGTGAAGTTCATGGGCAAGAGATTCATTAGACCGATTAAATTGATAGGTAGCATTTCGTAAGGTTTGGAAATTCATGTAGTAAAACGGTAAAGACATGATTAAGAATCTTGTGTATATGATTTGAGTGAAAATGGATGGTAGAATAAGAAGTACGTTTGATAAACAATGTATTTTGAAATCGGTATAAGTAGGTATTTTGAATAATGATAAATGATTTAGGTATAAAACATGATCGGGTTTGCATAATAAAATATTTTGAAAGAGAAGTTATGGGTAACGGTCACCTAAGTAAGGGAATCACCCTAACTCGTTGGTGAGGTCGTTTTAAGGGAAGAGGGGTGGAGTCAATCGTCAAGCTAAGGAAGTCACTCGAATCTCGATGATACCTCTCCACTAGTTGTTACAAGGAATATGAATTTAAATTATATGGAAATCATGCATATATAAATGTATCGACAAGGTTCGATATGTTGTGCGTGTGAAAAGAGAAATCAAAGGTAAACTCGAGGTTGAAAGATTGCATCGTATAAAATGAACAATAGAAACACATGTTTGACCAAAGTTTGGAGTGTTCCAAAACGGAACTTTGACTAACCAAAGTGGTCGAAAAGTCTTTTGAATTTGAGGAGCATGCTTTGGCCTAATAGGTAAAATACTCTCGCCGACAAGTCGGTTAACGGTATTTACCCTTCCGGTTACTACATGTCCCAAATCAATCGAAATTTCGAGACTTGGCGGGATTTATGAAAAAAATGCCAAGGAGTGGAACTAGTCGACAAGGTGCGGGTTTCACCCCTAACTTGACGATTTCGTATCCTAAGTGTGGTTGGTACTCGTCAGGTCAAAATTTAATTTCGACGTGTTGACGAGGGTCCACTAGAACTTGAAATTTGAGATTTACCATTAAGATGTGGATTTCACTCCTAGCTTAATCGCGATATCTCGTGTAAAAAAAAAAGAATAGGTAGATTGAGAGTCGTTCACCAAATTGTGGGTTTCACGCCTATTTTGGTGAATTCGTCTCATTTGTACAATATGAGTGTTGTCGGATTTAGAATAATCGAGTAAAATGCATGAGGGAAGTGTATGTCGAAGGAGATACACAAACAAGTATAAACACATAAGAAAGCATATCAAGGATGATACTTAAATAACGAAATAAAACAAGTATTAACACATAGAGAAATATGTCAAGAATAACACATAAAGAATCGAACAACGAAACAAGTGTTAACACATAATAAAACAAGCATTAATGCGTAAGAATAACATGTCGAATATTACACATGAGTAACATACATGTTTAAAAGAGCATAAATAAGTAACAAATAAAGTATCATGTAGTAGTCCAAGCAAAGCATACGAATAAGGTTCTAAAACTATAGACTAGGCTAAAGCATTCCTACTTTTCCTAATTCCCTATAGCTATGGCTCTGATACCAATCTGTCACACCCCAACCAATGGCGGAAACATCGGGATGAGACGAAGTGTGAAGATTGCTAGAGACATCATAACGCTATTTGTGACAATATTTAGAAAATCCAAATTTCATTTCATTTCATAACTTCAAATAGTCAACATTACAAGAAATTCAAATACGACAAGTTTAACATAACAACATGATAACATAACAAAATTTTGATACAACATTTTAAACCCTAACGTCTATATGTGTATCTAGGCATCAACGCTACTTCATTTCATAGCATCATCGTCCTCAACCTGTAACATGTTTAAAATAAAGTTCAATGCAAAAGCAAAGGCGAGTATACAAGTTTGATACGTACATAGCAAAAGATAAGTTTGAACAATTCCTCATAGCAAGCATGTGATTCAAGATAAACATTTAAACATGGCATGTGTCTAACATATCAAACCAAGAAAACGCAATATGCTCAAGACATAACCTCAAGTTTACGGGCGGGTCGTTAATCCTATAGCGCTACATATGTCAAGGTTTGGCTCGTACGAAGTTAATGATAAGTTCAACACATAAGAATCACCCAAATTTAAAGTATCAAGCCATCACATATACAAGCATTGTTATAGGAATGTTCGTGTGTTTAGACAAAAGTTCATGTGTAAGTTTTAATAGGTAAACATGTTACACCCCAAAAGTGGTAAAAGTAAAAGGGGGAAATACGAGTATACTCACAAAGTTTGCATATGTTTTCCGATTATCCAATTGTTGACGAGTAGAGATTTAGAGTCCGAATGTATAAGGGTTAAGGTTCAAGTATGTTTAGAGTCGAGATTCGGTGTTTAAAACAACATAAAAATAAGATATGAGAATAACATGGAAAATAATCATTTAGTACATATGATGCTTGTTCTTGACACTAGGAAACTCGAAGGAGTTTAGATGTTTTCATGGAACAAGGTTCCATTAGAATCGTGACAAGTTATCATAGTCTAGGATGATGTAATCTAGTACCCCGACATATGAACACTAGTTCATCATCAAAGATTCGATTATTCGAATAATATATTTAGGTTATATAATATATGTCCAATAGTTCAAGCATGAGGTAGAAGATTAAAATCTTCATTTTGGTACCTCTAAATGTCATAGAAGTCATGTAGGAGGTAGGAAGATCAAGTCTTCCATTTAGGCACCTCTATGTGTTTACCACTACACTTGATGTAAAAAAAAAACAACCAAGGAGGGTCATGAACATACAATAAAGAATAAGAAATATACATACTAACTAAGAGAAATCATCAAATCATGTGAGGATTGTATGTTTGGACAACCCAAGTTGTTCCATAATCACTCATGTATCAAAGACAAAGTTTGACATGACTTGTGGGTTAAAAACCCTAAACAAAACACTAAGTTTATGAGGTTTAATCCTCTGATTTTAAATGTCTCAACCTTGTTTTTAAGCTTAACCAACCATGGGATAAGTTGTAAGCATTAGGACATAGGTATGAGATGTGTTGGACACAAGTTGCATAGGTTTAAACAAGTTTTTGATGAACATAAAAACAAACAGAAAGTTTATGGACTATTTCGGGGCATTTCCAGGTCTGATTTCTCCAAGGAGAAGTCTAGGAATCGAACCCCATGATTATACAAGCAAGTAGGAAAAAGAATCGAGTGAATCGGATAAGAATTGAGTGAGTTATGCTCATTTTCGTGAAGGGGTGTCAATCTACTCGAACCCTTGCTTTCAGCTACGGTTTGGTGGATGTTTTGTGAGTTTTTAGGGTTGTAAAAGTGGTAGGGAGGCTGGTTATAAGGGGTATTTATAGGGGGAAGGATTAGGGTTTCAATGGGTTGGGCTTTGGAAGTGTTTAGAAGGGGTTACACCTTGAAACTAGCCCACAAAACCCAACTATATGGGGCTGAATTTGGCTGAATTTGGGCTGCCATATTTCTTTATTTTTTTATTTTTTTAAAACATTATAATGAGTAATTTTGTTAGTTAAGTTGTGTAATAATATGCAACAATGTTTCCCCTAACTTGTAACAAGGTGAAATATGAAATAAAACATGATTTAACTAGGTAAAAAGTGTAACGTACAAGTTTTATTTACGAAGCAAGTTCCGTTTTTTTTACAACGATTACAATGAAAGAATGGTTATAAGAACACAAGATTTCCAAAGTTAGAATTTCACGTAAGGTTTCTAAATGTAGGAAGTTTGAAAACGCAGGGCGTTACAATCCATTGTCCATCGTAGAGTGTGTGAGTCGTCTCGGGATCCAAGATTGATCGTAAGAGTTCTTGACAATCAAGGCCATGTTTGCCTAAGTCTCTTACATCACTTGGTGAAGACAAGTGTTTAGTATAATACTTTTTATTTTTAATCTTTTGCACTTTTTATTTGGTTTTGTATTAATGACTTTAATAACTAGTTACTTATGTTGAAGGTGATCTTTCCTTATCGTTTGTCCGTGGTGTCTTGGCATTATTTTACTGTCTATATAAAATAAAAGATTTTCACCATTCATATCTCCACGGTCTATATGGAGGTATGTTGGCTACCTGGTCGGGGGTTAAGGGAACGGTTTGGTAAGGGTCTTGCCCTTGTTCAGCGTTTAGAGGTCCTGCTTGGGACCTGGGTCAAATTTAGTAGGATCTCCTTCAATGCCCATAGGTGTTGGATGGCGGGGATCCAAACTCTTTGACCCCCTCATAAGTTAACTACTATTAATACTATAACCCGGCTATTTAGGACTGTATCCCTGCTGACTCAGACTACTTAGCCGAGGGTAACGTCACCGCCAAAAGCGGGGCCTACCACAATTTGCATTAATAACTTAATTCATTATCTTTCAATAATCCGACCCTTTAGGATTGTATCCTTGCTGACTCAAACTACTGGGTTGAGGGTAACGTCGCCTTCAAAAGAGGGGCCTACTACAATAACTAAGATAATCTCTTAAACAAGTGCAAAAGTGCGAAAATAATCAAAGGTTATACTAATACACGTGTCGGATCCAAGTGATTCATCTTGTCTATCTGTTTTTATTTTATTTTTATTTTCAGCATTTAGTTAGTTTTTATTTTTCTTAGTTTAAAACATTTTTTCTCACTTTTTGATTTGATTAGACGTTGAGGATAAACCGGTATTAAAAGCTCTTGTGTCCTTGGACGACCTCGGTATCTTACCAACACTATACTACGTCCACGATGGGTGCACTTGCCCATATGTGTGTTTAGTGTTAGTGAATATCGTGTTTTATAAATTTAAAACTTGGCTAAAATTGTAAAAAGGGGCTTAAATATACATCAAAATTATATTACACTACACGCACATCAGGGTAGCACATGATGCTAGAATGTTATTAGAGGCATTAACAGATCCACACACACCATTTCTGTTTCCACCACAAGGTATGTTTATGGTTTGTTAAATATTCCTATCTTAGTTTAATATTCTAATTAATTGTATATCTTTACAGACAAATATTATCTTTGTGATGTCGCGTATGCACACATACGAGGATTTATGGCTCCATATCGCAATGTGAGGTATTGGCTTGGGAATTTTCGTCGGAGACGTGCATTGACTAATAAAGAGAAATTTAACCATGCACATGCAAAACTTTGGAACGTCATTGAGCATGATTTTGGTGTCTTGAAAGCACGATTCCCTATATTGAAGAGGATGGCACCATTTCCATTGGTTACACAGGAACATTACCTTTGCATGTTTTACGCTACATAAGTTTATAAGGAAAGAGGGTTTGAGCGATGAGTTGTTTACAGAATATGATCAACCCAATGTGTCGTTAGATAATAGGAAAGTGCACATTGATACTGATGAAGACGAGGTTGAAGCACAAGGTACTGCATCGGATCGGGAATATATGACTGTAATGCCCATAAATTCAAAATCATTATTCTAGAAATAAAAAGAATAATAGTAATTATAAACCACTAGAAAACCCAGATTAAGATCCCCAGGTGATTCTGCACTAACCCTAAAATTTTCGAAACAATCGGAATCAGGATCAGGGCCCCTAAAACTCAAGGGGGTTAAACCCTAGTGGATATTTATCTTCTAATTTTGTTGTAGAATTGGAAATTATTCGTACATTTACTCAGCAAAGCTATGTAGGACACGAAACAACCTAGGCTAGGAAGTAGACCCGTCGCGCCACGCGACGGGTACACATATCTCTTTCGCGTGGCGCGAGGGGGAGCATTTTCCAGCTATAAATAGGGGGCAGTGGCACTTGAATTTTGGTATTACTTCGACGGAAAAATTCACAATATTCACTGAGATATAATTCGATTACTACACAACACACACTAATCATCTCGAAACGCTGCCGCAATCAGGGTAATAACTCGATCGCTATTACGATTCAACGTCCGATCGATTATAACTATCCAACGATTGTCCGAGTGCTTCTCAAATTGAGCTTATACTTTGATTATTCGTCGTGATTTCAACTTGAATATTTGAGTACTGTTCGAATTCGGACTATGCTCTGTTATTCGTTGTGAATCCGATTGAATTGTTAAGTATTGCACTTGTTAATCATTGTGAGGGTTTAATCTCGTGAATTGACGTAAATGCTGTATTAAGTTACTAACCTAGTTTGTGTGCATGTTATTTAAATTAGGTTAAAAGATTAATCAGTAGTCTAAACTCTGCCCGTATAAATCTAAAATATTAGCACAAGGTAGCTTCACTTTGGAGTTATTAAGGTACGGATCCTTACCCCACTCTTTATTGTTTCATATTCAAGTTATTAAAAACCACTAAATTACTATATCTGTTAAAAACTCCTCACGTCTTTGATTATCGATTCATTTGACAGTCCGTTAAATTCCTATCCTAATCATTTGATTTAGCTTTCATGTCATGCGATAATATTATGTCGTTATACTCATTATCGCATGTTCCAATATATGTTCCGTTTTGTTATGAAAATAAGTTTTATAAGTTATGTGAATAAGACCATTTGTACTCTGATACCCTGAGTATCGCTTCTCGTGGAGTGTCCCACGAGCATGTTGTTGTGGCATCAACATCATGTGCTCCATCCGTGACGGAGAGATCAGTTCACGGCGTCTCTTAAGTACAAGTGTGGTACATAAGGCTATTAGGAGGCGTATGGATCGATCCTAGGATTTAAGTAAAAGGAGGTGGATAACGGGTATGCCAATTCGCCATCTCATGTGATAATTATGCAGGAGTAGCTACCTGTGTATTGTCACGTTTTAAGTTTGCTCATGGGTACATCTGTAAGATATGATTATGAAATTATGTTCTTGCATCATATCATAAAGTTCCATCCGGATAAGATTTCCTATAAAGCATTATTTGTTATTTGAGCCTAAAATTCCGTACTGAGCATTCGGCTCATTCCGTAAACTTTTTGTATATACAGGTCCACAGGTTACTTTGGGAGGGGAAAAGAGAGAAGAATAAAGCCTAGGAATAAATCTGAAGATGTTAGTTAATTAAGATGAATGTCTCCGCTTGTATATTAATCTTAATAGTCGTGTGGTTGTATCCTTATGAAATAAATAAATGGAATTATGACTTTTGTTTATGTTACCATTATTGTGACACGTCAGCCCTTCCGGGTTGGGGTGTTACAGCTATGGTATCAGAGCAAAGGCTCTTTCCTGTAGAAAACTTGAAGATAGTAATTAAGACCTGTGAGGAATGGGTAGATATCTATGATCGGATTCAACTTGATCTCTTATTTGGTTTAACTCCTATGTCTATTCTTATAGATGCCTCCTCGTCGTCCGCCACGTAGGAATACTCGTACTAACCATGAACGTAACAACACTTCTTCGAATGAGACTCCAGTTGATCCAAACATAATTAATGCTATCAACCAGGCTGTTGCTGGGTTGCTTCCAAACCTTGTTGCCCAAACAGCTGAGGCCGTTATTCAACAAACTCGTCATCCAGAACGCACTAACACTAATCCAACCTCTGGTGGTGAAACTCGTGAGAATACCACCAACAATATTACTTATAGTATAGACATATGGATTAGTAAATTCCAAAAACAAAAGCCGAAATCCTTTAGTCACGCTACTAATCCAGTCGAAGCAAGAAACTGGATAGCTCATGTTGAAAAGATCTTCGGAGTTCTTGGAGTTCCGGAGCAATACAAAGTTAGACTGGCTACCTACAAATTGGAAGATGACGCACAAACTTGGTGGGAAGGATATAAGCAAGTCAAAGGAGGGGATGATTTTGACGCTAATCTTTCATGGGTCGACTTTCGTAATATCTTTTACGACAAGTATTTTTCGACCGCTGATAAAGAAGCTTATATCAGGGAGTATGCAGTAATTCGACAGGGGAGTGATGAACCAGCCTCTGAGTTCATTACTCGATTTTCAAGGTTGGCTAGTATTATAGGAGATGTTGCAGGATCAGCAGAAGTCCAGGCAGAAAAATGCAAGTGGGCAGTTAATGATCGAATTCGGAAATCGATCATGTACATGAAATTTAAGGATATCACCGAAGTTGCTGATGCAATCAAAACTTTTGAATTCGAAAGGAAAGAATTCCTATCTCGAACTGGGGATAATAAGAAGAGAAATAGGGAAGGCCAATTTAAGCAAGAAATCGGCCAATTATCCACTACGCCACAGTATCAAGATCGTAAAGTGCAAGGAAATCAAAACTCTGGAAATCAAGCACGTCCATGGCAACCTAGACTTCAAAACCCGAGGCCTGCTCAAAACCAGATTCAGTTGTATGCAGAACCTATTAGAGCTCAACCACTGAATCAACAAGTAAACCCGAATCAGATTACATATCCTCTATGTAATAATTGTGGTAAGAGACATCAGGGCGTATGTCACCGAAGTACAGGAGCATGCTTTAGATGTGGCCAAACTGGACACATGATCAAGGAATGTCCTAAGAAAGATACTAAGAAGAATAATCAACCCAATGTTGGAGGAAGAGTTTTCGCACTTTCTGCTACTGATGCTGCTAATGTTCCAGGTACTGTATCTGGAACCCTTCAGATTGGTAAACGTAGTATCTATGTGTTATTCGATACAGGAGCGACCCATTCTTTAGTATCCCACTCGTTTACTAAGTATCTTCCAATAAGACCAACTCTCTTAGATCATACTTTAACCATTTCCACTCCCATAGGAACTTCATCCGTAATCACTTACGTATATAAAGATTGTCCGATCTATATTGAATCTATTGTGTGTAAGGCAGACCTATTTCCAATACATATGTGTGACTTTGATGTTATTCTAGGAATAGATTGGTTATCTCGACACCACATAACTATAGATTGTCATTCTCGCCGTGTTATTTTCGGTGATCTTCATCATCCTGATATTATATATCAGGGAATTCAAGCTCATAAATCTCTTAAAATTATCTCTGCGCTCAAGGCTCGAAAATCCATATCAAACGGCTGTGCTGGATTCCTAGCATCGATTAAGGATACTTCTGCTAGTATTAAGAGTATCGATAGCCACTCCGTTGTTCGTGAATATCCTGATGTATTTCCGGATGAACTCCCGGGATTACCACCCGACCGTCAATTAGAATTCACCATCGACTTGATCCCTGGTGCCGAACCTATTTCTAAAGCTCCATACCGTATGGCCCCGATGGAACTGAAGGAGTTGAAGGAACAATTGCAAGAATTGTTAGATCTAGGATTCATAAGACCCAGTGTTTCACCTTGGGGTGCTCCGGTCTTATTTGTGAAGAAGAAAGACGGTAGTATGCGTTTATGTATTGACTACCGAGAACTGAACAAGATTACTATTCGTAATCAGTATCCTCTACCTCGCATTGATGATCTCTTTGATCAACTTCAGGGGGCTCAGTTCTTCTCAAAAATCGACCTGAGGTCTGGGTACCATCAGCTAAAGGTCAAGAATGATGATGTTCCCAAGACCGCTTTTCGTACTCAATATGGTCATTACGAATTTTTGGTTATGCCCTTTGGGCTAACTAATGCACCCGCAGTCTTCATGGATTTGATGAATCGCGTATTTCACCAATTCCTAGACAAATTCGTTATTGTCTTTATCGATGACATTCTGGTATATTCTAAGAGTCGCGAAGAGCATGAAGCACATCTACATGTAGTACTTGGAACCTTGCGGCATGAAAAGTTGTATGCGAAGTTTTCCAAATGTGACTTTTGGCTTAGCCAAGTGTCATTTCTAGGTCATGTCATATCAGCAGAGGGAATTATGGTAGACCCAACAAAGGTTGAAGCTATTACAAAATGGCCAAGACCCACTTCTGTTACCGAAATACGAAGTTTCTTGGGTCTTGCTGGCTATTACCGAAGATTTGTTGAGAGATTCTCGGTAATTGCTTTACCACTCACAAAACTCCTAAGGAAAGGGGTGAAGTACTCATGGAATGAGGAACAAGAGAAAAGCTTTGAAGAATTAAAGAAACGACTCGTATCCTCTCCGATACTTGCTCTCCCTTCTGGATCAGGAGGTTACCAAGTCTACAGTGATGCCTCAAAGAAAGGATTAGGTTGTGTGCTAATGCAACATGGGAAGGTTATCGCTTATGCCTCCCGTCAGTTGAAGCCTTATGAAGTTAACTATCCTACACATGATTTAGAACTAGCCGCAGTCGTCTTTGCACTTAAGATTTGGCGACATTATCTGTATGGTGAAAGTTGTGACATCTTTACCGACCACAAGAGCCTCAAGTATATATTTACGCAGAAGGAGCTAAATATGAGGCAAAGAAGGTGGTTGGAACTTTTAAAAGATTATGACGCAAATATTCAATACCATCCAGGCAAAGCCAATGTTGTAGCTGACGCATTAAGCCGAAAGAATTCCGGGACTATATCTTGCCTACAAATTCAACCTCATATTAGGAGGGATCTCGAAAGGATGGACATTTGGCTTCAGGATAGTAAACCTGATGGATATCTAGCTAGAATGCAGATTGAACCCGACCTCATATCCCGGATCAAAGATGCACAAAAGCAAGATGAAGAACTTTGGGCAATTGTGCAAAATCTCGAGGTGGGTAAGCAATCTGAATTTAGTATAGACCATCAGGGGGTGATTTGGTGCGGCAAAAGACTTTGTGTACCCGATGACTCCACCCTTCGTGAGTCATTGTTAGCCGAAGCTCACAGCTCACCATTTTCGATTCACCCAGGATCTACCAAGATGTATAGAGATTTAAGACAGAACTTCTGGTGGAATGGCATGAAGGAAGACGTTGCTCGATACGTAAGTAAATGCCTCACTTGCCAACAAGTGAAAATTGAACACAAACGAGCAAGCGGTCTGTTGCAGCCATTGGATATTCCCATATGGAAGTGGGATGAGATCACAATGGATTTTGTTACTGGTTTACCTAAGACATTCAAGAAGAATGATGTTGTATGGGTTGTTGTCGATAGATTATCAATGTCAGCACATTTTCTACCAATTCAGCAAGGATTTTCGGTTAATAAGTTATCCGAAATATTTCTTCAAGAAATTATTCGACTCCATGGCACACCATCTTCCATTGTTTCCGATAGAGATCCACGTTTCACCTCACGATTTTGGAAAGGTTTTCAGGCAGCTTGGGGGACACGACTAAAGTTTAGTACGGCTTTCCATCCACATACAGATGGGCAGTCAGAACGTACGATTCAGACCTTGGAAGACATGCTCCGAGCATGCGCACTTGAATGGTCTGGAAACTGGGATGAATATTTATGTCTTGTTGAGTTCGCTTACAACAATAGTTGGCAAGCAAGTATTGGCATGGCACCTTTTGAGCTTTTGTACGGTCGGAAATGTCGCGCACCATTATGCTGGGATGAAGTCGGAGAAAAGATTATTGAAGGGCCAGAATTAGTTCAGATTACAAATGAAAAAGTCACTATGGCCCGAGAAAAACTGAAAGAAGCTCAGAGTAGACAAAAGAGCTATGCAGATCAAGATAGGCGACCCCTCGAATTTAAAATTGGTGACCACGTATTCTTAAAGGTATCACCATGGCGTGGCGTTCGTAGATTTGGAATTAAAGGAAAACTTAGTCCCCGTTTCATCGGTCCGTTTGAAATCCTTGAAAGAATTGGAGAAGTGTCATATCGACTGGCTTTACCGCCTCAACTCTCTCACGTTCATAATGTTTTTCATGTATCCTCTTTAAGAGGATATAATTATCATCCACTCCACGTCATTAGTTATCCGTTACTTACAATTCACGAAGATTTGTCCTACGAAGAGGAACCAGAAGCCATCTTAGATCGACAAGAAAGAGTTTTGCGTAGGAAAGTAATTCCGTTTGTTAAAGTCCTTTGGAAAAATCACTCTGAACACGAAGCAACATGGGAATCGGAAGAATCAATTCGTTCTCTATACCCTAATCTATTCTCGCAATAGAATTTTAGTCGAGTAACGGTAAATCTTGCTCTTTGATATATGTTCATTTGTTTCTGTTTACGGTCATTTATGCTTTACCTTATGTGAAGATATTTTAGCTATGGCTAAGCATATCTATGTAGGAAATATCAGTACTAATAGTCACTCTAAGTATCTGTAAGTTTCTATTAACTTTTCGTACGGTAAGATATTTTATTAAGATACGTTATAAAAGGACCATTAGGGAACATATATAAGGTAATTGACAAGTATAGTCATGACCTTAGTTATGAATTTCAGATACACATGTGTGGTTAGGAGATTCTGGTTATATAAGTTAGTAACTCTGCTATGAAAGTTTCGTCTCTGTTACTTATGCAATAAGTTATATTCTTATTTGAAAAATTTCGAGGACGAAATTTCTTTTAAGGGGGTAATAGTTGTAATGCCCATAAATTCAAAATCATTATTCTAGAAATAAAAAGAATAATAGTAATTATAAACCACTAGAAAACCCAGATTAAGATCCCCAGGTGATTCTGCACTAACCCTAAAATTTTCGAAACAATCGGAATCATGATCAGGGCCCCTAAAACTCAAGGGGGTTAAACCCTAGTGGATATTTATCTTCTAATTTTGCTGTAGAATTGGAAATTATTCGTACATTTACTCAGCAAAGCTATGTAGGACACGAAACAACCTAGGCTAGGAAGTAGACCCGTCGCGCCACGCGATGGGTACACATATCTCTTTCGCGTGGCGCGAGGGGGAGCATTTTCCAGCTATAAATAGGGGGCAGTGGCACTTGAATTTTGGTATTACTTCGACGGAAAAATTCACAATATTCACTGAGATATAATTCAATTACTACACAACACACACTAATCATCTCGAAACGCTGCCGCAATCAGGGTAATAACTCGATCGCTATTACGATTCAACGTCCGATCGATTATAACTATCCAACGATTGTCCGAGTGCTGCTCAAATTGAGATTATACTTTGATTATTCGTCGTGATTTCAACTTGAATATTTGAGTACTGTTCGAATTCGGACTATGCTCTGTTATTCGTTGTGAATCCGATTGAATTGTTAAGTATTGCACTTGTTAATCATTGTGAGGGTTTAATCTCGTGAATTGACGTAAATGTTGTATTAAGTTACTAACCTAGTTTGTGTGCATGTTATTTAAATTAGGTTAAAAGATTAATCAGTAGTCTAAACTCTGCCCGTATAAATCTAAAATATTAGCACAAGGTAGCTTCACTTTGGAGTTATTAAGGTACGGATCCTTACCCCACTCTTTATTGTTTCATATTCAAGTTATTAAAAACCACTAAATTACTATATCTGTTAAAAACTCCTCACGTCTTTGATTATCGATTCATTTGACAGTCCGTTAAATTCCTATCCTAATCATTTGATTTAGCTTTCATGTCATGCGATAGTATTATGTTGTTATACTCATTATCGCATGTTCCAATATATGTTCCGTTTTGTTATGAAAATAAGTTTTATAAGTTATGTGAATAAGACCATTTGTACTCTGATACCCTGAGTATCGCTTCTCGTGGAGTGTCCCACGAGCATGTTGTTGTGGCATCAACATCATGTGCTCCATCCGTGACGGAGAGATCAGTTCACGGCGTCTCTTAAGTACAAGTGTGGTACATAAGGCTATTAGGAGGCGTATGGATCGATCCTAGGATTTAAGTATAAGGAGGTGGATAATGGGTATGCCAATTCGCCATCTCATGTGATAATTATGCAGGAGTAGCTACCTGTGTATTGTCACGTTTTAAGTTTGCTCATGGGTATATCTGTAAGATATGATTATGAAATTATAAAGCATTATTTGTTATTTAAGCCTAAAATTCCGTACTGAGCATTCGGCTCATTCTGTAAACTTTTTGTATATACAGGTCTACAGGTTACTTTGGGAGGGGAAAAGAGAGAAGAATAAAGCCTAGGAATAAATCTGAAGATGTTAGTTAATTAAGATGAATGTCTCCGCTTGTATATTAATCTTAATAGTCGTGTGGTTGTATCCTTACCAAATAAATAAATGGAATTATGACTTTTGTTTATGTTACCATTATTGTGACACGTCAGCCCTTCCGGGTTGGGGTGTTACAATGACTCAGTTACGAGATGTGATTGTTGAGCAGTTAATGCAAAGTATGAAATAATGATTTAAAAAAATTTTATTGTGTTTTTATGAATATTATTTCAGTATTGTATAACTATTATTTAAATTTGAATGTTGAAAAGCTCTTTTAAGTTTAATAAATCAGTTTATTTAAATTTCAGTTTATTTCCAGTAGCTTGCAGAAGTTAAAAAACAAATAGTCTTCTTCTTGCAGACTGCAGAGGTTTGGTCCACCTCTTCTGCTACAGATGTCTACAAATGTGGTCCGCATACTGTAGAAATTTTACCTCTGAAAAAACAAACAATACCTAACAATTAACCTAAAGTCCAAATCTAGACACGCTAAGTTTTAAATTTATACAAAATGGCTCTCTAAAACCTAAACCACACAATCGGCAAGTGTACCGATCAATGCAGTATAGCTACAGTAAGTCCGAGTATCGAACCCACGAGATTCTCTAATTACGTTTATTAAACTCGACTAACTAATTACTAGACTGACTCAACTTAATTGTTTTGTTGAATGGGGGGTTTTCTAACAAACTACTAAAATTAACTAAATTAACAAAAACTAATGAAGACACGCGAACTAAAGTTGAGATGTGATTAGATGATGGGAAACATACTACCTAGGTTTGAATCCTACACTTGAATGACACATTATATCGGTTATGGAACTAGTTGTGGATATTGGGATCTTAAGATGCTAAACCTGAGGATAACCGAACAGAACCCTCGACCCTTCTCGAGAAGACACATATGACAACCTATTAAGTTGTTTAACTATCAGTTTATAGGATTCCCTCACAGGCTATACTAGTGTGATAACAAAGCACCCTTAGACACTCTACCTCATGGCACAAAAATCTAGGGAAACTATGGTTTATACTCTAACTTAGCTAGTAGATAGAGACCGTGAACTAGGGGATCTTCTCACAAAGAATTTGACATAGAAACCTAATCACTCGAGACTAGACAACAACCTCTCACCTCACGGTTATTGAAGATTGGTAGAACACTTAATCCTAACCAAACCCTAATTATAGTTTCTACGGGAAATCGTATGCTACTAACCGTAAACTAGCCGCTAACACATAGTCCACGACCTAACCAGCATTCATACATGAAAGACATCCACAAGAACGCAAGTGAAACATATGATAAAGATTCAATTAAGCTTAAGTATACATATACATTAGAAAATTGAAACCAAAGTATAATACTTTACTAATCAGTTTCATAATTCATGTCCAAAACCGGATAGAAACAATGTCAAACAAATGTATTCATCTTTTAACCTAGGTAGTGATAAGGAAATTAGCCTAACATAGTCTTAAAAACAGAACAATCATCTTCAAGAGTTTAGCAAACATGGTAAAACGAGTATAAACGAAAGAACCGAGTAATAAGATGCTTAACACCTGAAAGATTTGATTCCACGCTTCGATTCTTCACTCCCGAGCTCTCTTGATCTTTAAAATCTCCGTTTTCAGCTTCTTAATTCGTCCTGAGTTGCCTGGGTTGTGATTAGGCTTAATTGTGGGCTTATAGGGTCAAAACTGAAGATTTACGCGCTGAACTCGCTCATCCTCGCATCGCGCGGGCATGACCAGGTTTCGTCGTTGCGTGGCGCGACTAGCATCTGTACACGGAAAATTGTTTTCGTCATAACTTCTGCGCTTCAACTCCGTTTTCTTCATTGTTTTCGCCTACGTGTTCGTAATTCAATTCTCTATCATCTCATCTTCTTAAATATTCATTTCCATTCAATGAGAATTCTTCACTAAGCCCAAACCTTCTCATGTGTGTTCATTTCTTTAACATTTTAACTCGTTTTTACGTCTGAACCTTACAAAACACACAAGACACGATAGTATACAAAACCAATGGTAAAACAAGACAAAATGACTCGAAATATTATACAAAGTATACATGGAAACAGATGTAATTTACATTACATCATGTAAATTACTACTTCTAGTGATAGAGTGTAAACCACTGGATTCCCAAACTGTTGGTGAGAACCAGCATCTCCAGGAATCCAATAGTTTTGGTCTTTGGTTGACTTTTTGTTGACTTGACTTGGCCTTGGTGGTAATTTATAAGGATTTTTCTTTCTTGCATCAAGGTATTCCACGTATTCTTTGGACACAATAGACTCTTTCCACCTTACAAATGGGAGTTCACGTTATATAACCCAACATTATCCTTATTACAGTTCAAGTTTAGAGATATTTAGTCTATTTTGAAAATTAATTCACAATAAAAATGGGAGTTTGTGTTATTTTTCTTTTATGCTCCATAAGTTTTGAGGGTTTAAATGGGAGTTCGTGTTTTTTTTTCTTTTATGTTCCATAAGTTTTGAGAGAACCGAGTTTTGAGAAAACTTTAGTTTGAGAGTTCATGTTATTTTTCTTTTATGCTCCATAAGTTTTGAGGGTTTAAATGGGAGTTCGTGTTTTTTTTCTTTTATGTTCCATAAGTTTTGAGAGAACCGAGTTTTGAGAAAACTTTAGTGCTATATTTCATTAAGTTTTGAGAAAACTTCTGTTCTCTGTTGCTTTAAGTTTTCAGAGATCACAAAAATTAAGGGAACTCTTAACTCACTTTAGGAGAACCCGTTTTAAGGGAACTCTTAACTAATTAGTGTTTTTTTTTCTTTTATGTTCTATAAGTTTTTAGAGAACCAAATTTTAAGAATAAAAATGGGAGTTCGTGTTTTTTTTTTCTTTTATGTTTCATAAGTTTTAAGTTTTGAGAGAACCTAGTTTTGAGAAAACTCTAGTTCTATGTTTCATTAAGTTTTGAGAAAACTTTTGTTCTCTATTGCTTTAAGTTTTGAGAGATCACAAAAATTAAGGAAACTCTTAACTCACTTTAGGAGAACCCGTTTTAAGGGAACTCTTAACTAATTAGGAGAACCCATTTTAAGGGAACTCATAATAAGAGAACCAAAACTAATAAAACTCATGATATCTCAAACATAGAGAACTCGGAAACCAGTGAATGCAGACTTGAGAACTAACCGTTTTTCTCGAGAACCCATTCCTTCGTGAACTAATTTTTGTAAACTTAACTTCTCGAACTATCATTATGAACTATTAATGTGAACTAAAGTTTTGCTATTAACTCAATGTTTTGTAAATAATTAAATAAATAATTTTTTTACAAAACTAGATAACTTAACTTGAATGAGCTTTTGATGTTTCACTGTTGCCAAAAGGTGATGTATTACATTTACTTTATCGTTGAAGTATAATTACAAGCAATGTTATTTATGTCTTATACACATGTATGTCTCACTTCTGCCCAAATGTGATGTGTTTCATTCATGTCTTACATAACTAAACCGTGCATAGCTAAGATAATTGTCATACTTATGCCTAAATGTGATCTGTCACAATTATTTTGCATACATACTTAAATGATTCCACTTCTGCAGAAAGGTTATTTGTCTTCGTTTAAGTAGAATTTTTAAAATAAACTTACTCTGTTAGTTTGATGTTAATAATAGACATATCACACCTTCTTCAAGTAATGATCCTCAGATTAATGATCTTTCATTAATCTTACAGTTATATTTTAGTCTGTCTTACTTTAATACCCATAACAATATTCACTACAACTTTCTTCTATAAATTTATATCTCATCAATATAATCCACTCTAATTTCAAAACCTAATATGTTTTGCTTTACTAAAGAGTTTCTATATGATTTGCTCTTAAATTAGATTTTTGACTATCTCTTAAGACACGACAATCCTACTACATTTTTCTAATAAGAGTACTGCAAAAGAAAAGTAGAGCATGACAAATGGTATTACTCAAACGTAATGTCTTTTATGATAATTAAGAATTCATTTAAATAAATGTTGTCACTAGATTTATTCCAGATTATTTTTTCCTAAGACTAATATAACTTTTTTTGTGGAATAATCAAAATAACTTCTAAAATGCATGCCTTTATTTCAAATTCTAAACTATAAGGTTAAATGGCATTTGTGAAAACACCATAATGTACAGGGCCGGCTCAACCTTTTTGGTGGCCTAAAGCAAAGTCTAAAAACAGGGTCCTTTTGTTAAAAATTTATACTTTTGCTTATGATTTTAATAAGTGATATTATGGTTGTTTGATGCATTCAAGGGCTTGGATTTATAATTATAAAGTGGTGAAACATATATATCACTGCCAATAACAAATTGAAACATTATGAGAACATGAACTTTAAGTACCTAGTGGTTAATACATTGATATCATAAGCATGTTCATACACTAGAGAACATTTGTGTTCCTAGAAATGTTAATTCAACTAGAATCTAAACAAAGTCAAAATGAGCATGCAGTATTTTTGGACAACAACATATGTAAAACTGCAAATTACTTTAGCTAGAATCTTGGATGAACAAAATACATAATAGTGTACCTTTAAGTCTTAACTATTTCTCTATGAAATCAGCAGTTAAAACAGATTGTCAACAGGCCTGGATTATCAAACAGAAAAGTGATTAACGTCAAACAAAATAATCGCAAAACACACAAAAAAGATTATAAAATAGAAAACCATAACAGTGTACCTTCGAACAGAAAAGCTTCCGTTGACGATTATGATTGCAAAGCACAATAAAACAACTTCTATTGACGAATTTGATTGACCCAAACTGCTAATCAGAACCGAACAACTTCGATTTCTATTTCGATATTGATTGCGTGATTACCTTTAACTTATGTCCGCTCGTTTTATCAAAAAGGCGCTGCAAACCTTATTTGAATTAAAGCGCTGCTAAGGTCCGCTCATTGCATATGTCCAGGTTACGCGACCCAACTAATTCCTCTTAAGCTCACCCTTTTTAGCCTAAATCGCAGACACCCTATGTAATTTTTTTTTATGGAGGCCCTATAAAATTGGGGGCCTAAAGCCCTAGCTTGACTTTACTGGCCCATGGGCCAGCCCTGATAATGTACAATACCATGACTCATAAAATTAAGGACTTACACATGGAAATAAGTACATTTTCCTGGTGTGTTATATACTAACTTTTCCACTAGTACAAAATGATGCCTTACAAATCAACTATAACACCTAGTAGTACCAAAGGAAAATGAGTGTGTTGATCAACAATATATGTATAGGAAAAGGCACCCCTGAAACTGGAAAATAAGATGTTATTCACTTCACTACTACTAAAACCTAAAAAGATGATAGTTCTAAGGTCCATAGACTAAATACAAGCAGCTTTTAAGTTCTTCAAGGGAGAAGTCTCACTAAACAATTATGTCATTAGACTAGGCGTAAGCAACGAGATTATCCATAATATTAAGGAACAGCTTGCTGAAATAGGTAGCCACATATTAATGATATTTAAGTCTGTTAATCTTAATATTCCAATTAACACATGATAGGTTGAGTCTATTTCTAAAAGTTTCATTACCAGACATCAACAAATAAGTAACATGAGAGTTAGTAAAAAATTTAAAAGTTAAGGCTATAAGAACCATAATAGAATGTCTTCTAATTAGGCTTTATGATACCTTACATAATCTGGAAATTAATCAGAATTTAGTATCAATACTTAAGCTATATTATGACAGTTGTGAGGTTTGCATAGCCAACATAAAGTCACCCTTACCTTAGACTCTCATATTATTTGTTATCAATATCTGGATTGAAACCTTTATAAGATAAAACTATATTATACTATACAAATTCATAACTTTTGTTATCATGCAAATGAGAATTTAACAAAATAAAAATAAGACTTATAAATTCATCTATTGAAACCAAATTTCATGAGAAATCATGACAAGGTTGATGAGAATGATTTTTTTCATCTAATATCGTTCTCATTGATTTTAAGTCATGTGTTAGATGCCTTAAACATTACTTGGCTTAAGGAATAAGTATGGGTCCACCAGAATTTATATTTCACTGACATACGTGGAATTATTCCAAACAGAATATTCAGACATAATTCATTTATCATTTATAGATTATCTACTTTTATCTAATTTTGTCCCATATACGTCTTAAAGAGATTTTTCATATATAAGTTTAATATGATTCCTTCTAAATATGTCCTGAGTTTTCTTATGATATCTAGACATTAGGAAATCAAATTAAGTCTAATATATGTATGACAAGTTCCCACGTCACATACATTATTGAAACTTCTCTTGTAGCATTTTTAGAGATATCAAAGATCAGTGGGAGCATTAAGTATTTTTATCATAGCTTACAAGAGGTAGGGGAGTGAAAATAAATATAAACTCAATTTGCACCTCTTGTACAAGACATTGCTTCTTCAACACTTATCTCACTAAAGTCTAATGCTACTCTCATAAAAGTTACATTGTTTCTTAAATGTGGACACTCTGATTTCTTGCCAAAACTAAAGTAATCCTCAAACAAAGGGAAACTACAATGACTAATGTCATTAACTTGTTTCTCTAATAAAATATTGGTTTTTAAATATTAACCCTAAGCATGCTGCATTCCTAAAGAGTTCAAAGGTTAGTGGGGGCATTAAAAGGCTTTATCATTCCTTGCAAGGAATTCTTTTAGGTGGGGGAAGAGAGTCATTAAATTTTACTCTGAATTTAACTCTGATTACACCTCTTATACACCATACTGCACTATCGCTTACATACTAAGAATCTAACATATCTGAAAGTGATAGGAGCCTAACTAAAAAGCTAATCCATAAAACTGAAACTCCTAATAAACCCAATAATCAATTTAGGAAGTCATTTAAGTTTAAAAACCTACTAACTTTGATGATTATGTAACCTTTTTAATTAAAGTTGAAATGGATGTTGGAACGTTTATTGATCCTACCTTCTCTTATTAAACCACTAGCATCAATCTATCTTCTAAATGGAATAAAGCTAGTATTAGCAAAACTGATTCTGTGTGTTAGAGTAACGTTTGGGATTTGATTGAAACACCTAAGAATGTTTGTAACTAAACTACATTCTAATACAAACATCAAGACACTAAGAAACATGATTGATTGTCAAGGTTATGCTTGAGAGGAGATAAATTATCAAAGAATCTTCTTACTTGTCTTACATTAGGATCACCACTATACTAGTAGCTTATAATAATTTAGAGCTGCATTAGATGAACATTGAAACAACTTTTCCTAATAATTGACTTACATATTTACATATTTATTGAACAACCTAAAAGTTCTAAACTGAAGGTCAAAGAACACTTTGTCTATAAGCCAATATAATCCATGTATGGATTAATGCAAACATCATAATGTGATGAAATTTTAATGCAATTATTTTCATCAAGAACCAAGTGGATTAATGTACATACCTCAAGATGAGTGGGAGCAACTAAGACAAACGTGTCCTTATATACATGACATTCTTTTGACAAGTACATGTTACATAGGTCAAAGCATTGTTGACACATACTTTGATATGATATATCTCATAGATATCTCTTATATGATAGATATCATAACATACCGAGATAGACCCAATGAGAAATTAGTTTCGTTCAATAAGTTTTAAGTTTTACCTTAAATGGGTTCTTACACATGTACCAAACAATCATCCTCTCCTTTAGAGGATAATAGGATCAATGAGATTATTTCCTTATGCTTCACTAAATAGAAGCCTTATGTAGGTTCAAGTCTATACTCATTTAGATATTACTCACATTGCAACACACTAGATATGTCTAAATTAATGTGAAGCATATCATAGAGTATTAAAATATCTTTAAAGGAAACGAGAGACTATAATTTAAAGAAGAAATGAGAACTCAAATCGGTTGATTACTCTAACTTTGTAATATTCAAAAATGACAAAATGTAATTTCGGATATATCCTTATGTCAGCAGACAAAACCTATCTCGTGGAGGAGTTTTAAGAGACTAATAACAACAACCTAAGTTATAATGACATAATATGTTGCTAATTACAAAGCAATTATCAAGAAATGTTGTTGAAATTTATCAATGGACTCATAAGTTTATCAACTCCATATAAATTATATGTTGAAGACTTATTGTTATAAAGTCAGCTACCATTTTTTCTCGAACAGTAGTAGTTCAAGAGATGATGCATAAAATTTCGATACGAAATTAATTATTTGTTTATGAACGAATTGAGGAAAATAAATCTTTGCATAGAATACATTCATATATGCTTAATGATCCTACAACTGAAGGTCTATTACCCATAAGTCTTATTAAAAGCGCTTATAATAGAGACGAGTTTATTCATGATTATGCGCAACTGCATATCGTACTACGAATGATTAACTATTAATTTTCCTCTTCAGTTTTGATTTTGAATGTCTCTAAATATGTTCTGCATGCATAATGACATATAGACAATTCATTATACAAATCAAACGATTAAAGGGCTTACTTGTAAATTTTGATAATAAGTGTTAGGTATTAAATTGAGGTTGTAATATAACTAATGGGGATCCTGAGTTGAATGATGACTCAACGACTTATTTCTCTGCGACGTTTTTTTGGTTTAAAGCTAAGATGAGTATTAACTCCTGATCAGGCTTATCTATTGTTCACAATAAATGATCACTCGGCTAAGTGTGAGAATGTTAGATTAAATATATTATATGTATTTAATCATGTAGTCATTATAATCATTTATATTATATTAGATCAAAATAATATAATTATACCTGGTTAGTAATTATTGATGGACCGTATTGCCCTTAATAACAATCATATCGTCTAAATCTATCGCCGTTACGGTTGCTGGTTGCTGGTAGGTACACTTTATATGTTTTTCATTAGGTACACTCTAATCCTTTTTACAAAAAAAAAAAAAAAAAAAAAAAAAAAAAAAAAAAAACTTACCATTATTCCTGTTTTCTTTAAATATTGGTTCTTCTATCCTATTTTCTTTAAATATTAAATTTTTATGCTGTTTTCTTTAAATATTGGATCTTTTATCCTGTTTTCTATATATATGATAATAATAGCATCTTACTTTCGCTACAGCTACAATAACAGACCACTTATTATTTCAAAACAAGAAGTTCAAAATACAGGCAACAAATAAATTCGAAATAGCACCAGTTACAACTATAACATGTGGGCTTTGCCACTAGAAATATAACTGTTTCTGGTTCATCTATAACCTTGGTGCCGGGCGGGATCGAGGTGCATCCCACTCGGTCACAATATGGTTGCGGGTGATCTCTTTCAGCGACGTGCAACCACTTAACGCCATTGTTAGCTCGAATTCATCTCGTAACATTTGAAGCACCTTTCTCACTCCCGCTTCTCCTTCAGCAGCTAAAGAAAACACCACTGGTCGCCCAATCTGCGCAATTCAATAATAAAATTATCATATATCTTATAAGGCTAATTTGTCAACATCAACCATTTTTGTCACTTAACTATTGTAAAAACATATTTAGTCTCTAAACTTTAGTTAGGTTTCTTTTTTTTTTTTTTTTAATTTCATTATTTACCCTTGCACTTTATTATAATTACTATTTGGACCCTCAACTTTTAGTTTTCTCCCTTTACACCTTATTGTAATTACAATTTAGACCCTGAACTTTTAGTTATTTCCATTTACTTATTTTTTTTTCGTTTCTTTTTGGTTTTTTTCTCAACGTAATATTTTTATAAATTGGGTATCTCCCCTCGTATGCGGGTTATTTCATTTACTTTTCGAACCTGTTGCGGACATTTGTTTTTTTAGTTATAACGAGTGTTGATACCTTAAGGATCTGAACCGATAACTTTTTCATGACTTTCGAATATACTGTTGCGATGTGGTTTTTTTTATGGTCACCTATAATGTCCCATCGCAATTTACTTATTTTTATCTACGTTTCGAGCTAGCCGCAAAGCGCGGGTGGTAACCCACTACTTTATTTTATTAGTAGAAACCTCAAAAAAAAAAAAAAAAAAAAAAAAAAAACACAATGCAATTTTACTTACAAATATGCCTGAAGCTCCAAGAGCCAGTGCCTTAAACACATCCGTCCCACGGCGGACCCCACCGTCCAAGAACACGGGGACGCGACCTTGGGCCGCTTTCACAACCTCTTCCAAAGCCATAATGGTAGCGGGAACATAGTCGAGCTGGCGAGCTCCATGGTTCGATACAATGATACCCGCTGCACCAGCTTGGATCGCTAACCTTGCTGCGCGGTTAATAAAATAGCATGTTACAGTTAAACAACACGAACAAACCGGAGATAATAATCACAAGCGTGTTTGTAGTTCTTACTGTCTTCAGCAGTGATCACCCCCTTAACCAGAATGGGCATACTGGTGATGGTCTGGAGCCACTTTACGTCCTTCCAGCTCAAGGTGCGGTCAATTTGACCCGCAACATAAGAAGCCAAGCCAGAGTCATTAGCCTGCGTTGCCCACGTTACGGTTAGATTGACACTAATCCAATAATAAACTTTTTAAGTTGTGTTTTGACTCACTTCATCCATTTTCCCGAGGTCCAAGCCCTCGAAGTTCTTCAATGTCAAAAATGGCGGTAAAGTAAATCGGTTTTTAATGTCGGCTTCTCTACGACCAAGCCTTGGTGTGTCAACTGTAAGGGCAATGGCCTTGAAACCGGCTCTTTCGGCTCTCCTTACGAGCTGAGCAACAACATTCCTGTCCTTGTACACCTAAGATCAGGGACAAAATTGTCATTTGTAATAGTTTTTATGATTATATCTTATCGTACTAATTGTAAGTTATGATTAAGAAAGTGAAACGGGTTGCTTACGTAAAGCTGGAAGAAACGGATTCCAGGTCCCGTTGACGCAACTTCCTCAACACTAGATGTTGCCCATGAAGACAATGTCTACAATAAAAAAAATAAATTATTAAAAAACAAACCGCCCCCATCATAAATTCGATCCAAAGCCTGGCAAAAAGCCAGGCCGGACTGGGTAACGGGTCGAGACAGATTCTGGTCAAAACGGGTCATTTTAGATAAGTATCAGTTTGGTTCGGGACAATTTGGGTCTACTAATATTATACACGTGTCAAATTAGGTCTAGTCAAATTATACAACGGGTCAATTTAGAAATACAAACCATGATGGTTCCAGCTGCAGATGCAGCTCTTGCTGTTGCATACTCGCCTTCAGGATGAGCCATTTTCTGCATGGCTGTCGGGGCAAGCATAATAGGCATCGATATCTTGAATCCCAAAATTGTGGTGGTCATGTCGATCTTGCTCACATCAATAAGAATACGGGGCCTAAACCTATTTGATTTAAATAAACCCAACGCGTCAGAAACCAAAACAACACATATCCAAACACCCTTTTGAGACAACATTTGATTTGTCATTTTAAAACGGTTTTACGGTCAATATATACGAAACTTACAAGATTCTTGAGAACGCGTTTCGGTTTTCTTCTAGAGTCCATTGGTCCTCAGCACCAGAAGCGTAGTAGTCATAGACCATCTTCGGCAACTTTTCTTTCGCAATTGCCTGATACTCTGTAACATTGGTCACCTCCATCTTTCTTGTTTATCTAGATGCTTCCTCCAACAAAATCTTGATTCACCACAAGAAACACATAAATTAGATTGTTTTATTCACGACCCGCGATAAAGCTTTCATCTTTCTTAACTAAACCTTGACAAATTAACAGAGGGTGAAGCTAAACGTACCCTCTATATGCTTAACGCACCCCTATGAGAAAAGAGATGATGCGACTACTTTATTAGGGAAAGCGGTACATTTAGTAAAAAAACCATAAAAACGGTACGTTTAGCACAATCCATTAACAAAATCTATAACTTATGGTTGTCAAGAAACAATAACACAGAAATTAAATTGTATTATTGACAACCAGCGATAAAGCTTTCATCTTTCTTAACTAATCCTTCACAAATTAATAAAGGGTGAGACTCAACGTACGCTTCTACACTCTATAAGCTTAACGCACCCCCTATATGAGAAAAGACCCCCCTATATGCTTAACGCACCCCCATGAGAAAAATAATGATGTGACTAACTTAGTAAGCGAAGACGGTACATTCAGTAAAAACATAGGATGAGGGTATGTTTAGCACAACTTATTATGGTTGTACTAATTTAACATCATGAGCAAGAAACAATAACTAGATGCATATAAAGATGATTACATGCAAAACTAAACATACCCACTATCAAAAGGCAAAGGCAAAGATTGCAATTCAACAGCTTATAACTTAAAAAAGAATACATATAATAATATAATCAATGAACAAGTGAACATAAGCCCTGACCCACATCAAGTTGTGTGAATGGGTAAGAAGGAGAGAGGGAAGCAGAAGCAAACCTTTTTGGCAGTTGGATATCTGTATCTATTGGAAAGAGTGAACAAGTATAGATAAGCAACAAAAAATATGGAGGAAACAGTTAAAGTAGGGATAGATCAGGGAAGAAGGGTGTGTACCAGATAAATTTAAAAATGTATATATATAGAGAAAAAATGAAGAAAATAATGGGATGAAGACAAAAAAAGGGGATGGGTGATTGGAGGTAAAGAATGAATACCAAATCCATTTGATTTGAGGGTATGCAGCTGGATGCCTTTGATCCACATGATTGATTATGTGATTATCAGTTTTTTCTGCATTATCTTCTTCCCCCAAATTCATCATCAGGATTTTGCAGTCTTTTTTTCTGTTTCCCAAAAGGCGCCATCTTTTTTTTTTTCCGAAAGATAAAGAGGGCAAAGGTCAAAACACATGAGACATATCTTATATAAAAATAGGAGGAAATTGAAATCAGATTCACATGAACACAAATTATGTCTACTCACAACTAGGAGTCCGAACCGATCGAGACTAAGCCCTTGTTATTGGAGATATGTGATCGTAGACCATATTGGTTTTGTATAATTTAATTATAGTTTGGATCGGCGTTACAAGAAAAATCAACCCAAAAAGTTAGTCTGGTGGATGAGAGAGTCATTTAGTCTATAAACCCCAAATGTGTTGCAAATACAACCGATGTGAGACAAGTTTCATACCTTGCAATGATTCAAGTCTATAATAATCGGTTCTTATAGGTTTGATCAAAAGTTCTATTAGTGTATATTATATGTATTCTGTTGTTAAGTATGTTAGAGTTTGTTGAGTCAGTTACACCAGCACGAGTCCGTTTATCAATTAGCTCTATATATAGTAGTAGATGTTCTGTATTTAACAATTATACATTTGATGAGATGTGATGAGCTTCTATACCTGATTATCATGTGTTTTAGTTTAAAACCTATAATTTGTTGGGATGCATATTGCAATTACAGGCTAGGACGAGTAGAGGTGCACAAACCGGTTAATTTTAATAACCGGTTATGCTGGTTAATTTGACTTTTTGACTTTAACCGGTTATTACTTTAACCGGTTATTTTTTTAACCGGTCCGGTTAATTACTTTAACCAGTTCGGTTAATTAACCGGTTATTCCTAAATTGGTTATTAACCAGTTACAGTTTCAGTTAATAACCGGTTATAGTTTCGGTTAATAACCGGTTAAGAATTAAGATTAATTATCCGATTATTTTGTGCACCTCTATTTGCAACAACAATCATGGCCCATGGGGTGTGGGTTGTTGGGCTGGCATCATGGGCTAGGGAGTAGGGACACCCTAACTCTTATGATTATCATCTTAGTTTTCTTCTTTTTTTTTTTTTTTTTAATTGAGCTTGCATCATGGGCTTGACCTAGGAAATATCAAGCATTCGTATGTTGGTGATGTTATTCAATTGAGAAATCAAACTTGCTCTAAAGTATTCTTAGTAGTATTAGCGTTGCATATGTCATATATTGTGACAGCCTTAAGAGTGTGTGATGAGTCTAGAAAATGTTCAACAGACAGGTAATTTTGTGATCCAGCAGGCTCACGTTTTGATTTCTGTATTAGTGGGTCAATAGTTTCTTCATCACCAATTAATTTTGGGCTCACTTTCTGGGCCATAGCCTGGTTCCTGGTAGTCCTAAATGCTTCACCAATGGTACATCTCGACAACTAGATCATTTATATTTTGGATTAACAGTTGAGCCCATTTCCTCTTTATCGAATACGTGTCATTCGGCTAGCACATGGATATCCAACTTCGGAGATACATCGCATTTGGGTCGACTAACACGACCCGTTTAAAAATTGGGTCAGGTTGACCCGTAATAAAAACACATGGAGTTCAGGTTGACCCATTAACCCGCTTAAGTATTAAAAAAGAAACTTTTATATTTTTGTTTTTTTCTCGTTTTTCAGTATACATGGTTAGTTATAACAATGTTAGTTTTATCACACCATATTATCTTCTTTTGCCACTTATATCACCATTAAACATGTTACCGATAACATGTTTACAACATAACATTCCGCTTATAACTCATCAACATTTATGACTCATTTAAAGAAATAGGTTAAACCGGTCGTATTTGGGTTGACCCATATTTGTGTGTGTGCGGGTTAGGGTTGAAATCTTTGAAACGAGTAATAATATGAGTCGGGTTCGCCAACCTGCTAACCCCTAACCCGAGATGGTTGACACCCCTAACGATAATTATGACAAGATGATAACAATTAAAAAAAAACTATTTTAGCAAAATGTTTTATTTGAAACACTTGGATGAATTGTGAGGCTCTATTAGCATTTTTAAACAAAATTGTTGATTAACCTTCATGGTTCATACTTTCTAATATTTCGTTCTCAATTAAGTCATAAATATTTTGACAATCTTACCAATTGGGTTGCATTTCTAAAGCCCAACACAGAGCAAAGCAAAAAAAAAAAGTTACTAATTTAGGCTTTATATGAAAAAACATTGAGGAAAGTTTAAAAAAAATAAAAATAAAAAACAAAAAACAACTTCTCCTAAAGATGCACGGGTGGAAGCGGTAAAGGGTGCGGCACGGAGAGGTCGAAATCGGTGATTAATCACCAAACCAATTTTTGACTATTTGAATAATTATGACCGTTGAATATGACGCTGGCCTTTTAAATAAACACTTATTATACTTTTATTTTGTTAATTTATTTAGATTAATTTATTTAGCTAATAATTTTATTTAGATTAATTTATTTTAATTAAATGTAATTTTAATTATTTTTAATTTAATTTAATGTTTTTTTTAAATTTATTGTACTTTTATGCTGTTAAAAATATGTTTTATTTATTAATACTAATTTATAAAAAAAGAAAAAAAAAATAGTTTACCTCTACCAAAGAGAGGTGACCACCCCTTATGTTTTTGTGCAAGAGAAGACTTAGAAAGGGGAGTTGACATGACAAAAAAACGATTGGTTGGGTGGAAAATTTACCTCTCCACAAGAGGTGAACACCCCTTAGACTATGGGGTGTGGGGGCTTCAGTTAGGGGCATTGCTCGACATGTGGCGAGTGTGGGCTCCACCAGACCACCCCAAAAAAGTGGAGTGTGGAAGCGGCGTGGCCAGACAGCGTTGGGGTGCCATGTTGGTTTTTTATATTTTTTTATATAGTTGACATTTATATAATAAAACACAAACGTATAAATTTAAAAAAAAAGTTACATAACATCCTAAAAATTAAAAAAAAAACCTACTTATTAAATCCTAATTTTTTTTAAAAAAAGTAGTTACTAAATCCTAAAAAAAATACAGAGTTCGGTAAATGTTAAAGTGGGAACCCACTTAAATTCCGAATTCCCGTCGTGCCTCCATTCGATCTTCGCGATCTCCACTCAATCGTCGTGGCTTAAATCGCCCGCAGGGACACGATCGAAACAAACTTTAAACCAATCCAGCTTTGGTTTGAGTTTACGCCACTTGTATTGGCAGACATTTAAATTGTGACGAACGTTTCCAATGTGTTGTTGGTATTGTTGGAACACATGTCCCAAATATGCGGTTTGACCGCGTTGTAGCGTACGTTGTGCATCGACAATCGATGTCACAAGTGCGATCTCCTTCTCCTCTGTCCAATGCACCATGTTCGGTTTTTTTGATGTGGGTTTGGTTGAAGAAGATTTGTTATTTGGTGTGAGTTTGGTTGAAGAAGATTTGTAAATATTTGTGGAAAAAATGAAGTTTGAGATGGGTATTTATAGGTAAAAAAATTATAGAGTAAATTACAAGTTTTGTCCTTTATGTTTACACCAAATTGCAGGCGGTGTCCTTTGTCTTTAAAATTGACAGGTTTTATACTTAATATTTCAAAATCTTGCACGGTATGTGCTTTTGAGCCTAACACAGTTTTTTTTTTTTTTTTTTGGTTAAATATGGTCATGTGCCATACACATGATGGCATTTTTGTCATTTCACTATTCCAAGGGTTATTATGTAAATAATATATAGATAGGGACTAGTTTGTAAAATAAAAAAAAAAGAGTTTTACCTTCCTACACTCTCTCTCTTTCACTCTAACTTTCTCTCTTCCCTCACTCTAATCTGATCTCTCTCCTCATTCACAGCCACCACAACCATTACCACCATCGCCTCCTGCAATTTCCGGCCGCCTGAACAAAACCAACCAAACTTCACCCCCTTCCATTCTCCGCCATGAACCCCTTTGTTCAGATTCCCTTCCCTTTTTCCGACGCACTCCTCTCCCACTCCACCTACTGTCATCGCCGCTAATTGATTGAACCAGGACCTAAACCGAAAGTGCTTGTCGGCGCAGATGGTTGAACAATGATGTCCGATGCATTCGATTTGGGACTCGATCAACAAGAACATCATCGATTTGGGGGATGTGACGATAACAGATCTAAGCAAAAAGGGGGTTTGGATTATATACAGGGATTTGGATTTCTTTGTTTTTCTTTGGTCTCTGTTGAAGATTGATAGTTATTTGGGTAAGAATTTGGTAGAATGAGATCTGATTATTTTGTTTTGGATATAAAATTTGTCTCGGGTCATTTGCTAAGCTATGATATTTTGATGAGATGATGACATTTTTTTAAATTTGTATGTTTTGTTTGCATAGCTTTGTTAGACTTTCTTGCTTCAGCATTCATAAATCCATATGTGTTGGATATTTTAATTTGTGTAAAAAAGATGCAGTAATTATATATTTGTGATACGCATATGGCATGTTAGGTTGAACGAATTTATTGGTAGGTGGGTGGGTGACGGGTGGTGGTGGTGGTGGTGGTGGTTGATGGCGGTTAAGGTAGTGGTGGTGGGTTGATGGTGGTGGTGGTGTAAAGAGATATAATATATATTGTTTTATTTTTAAATAATATTCAATAAATGGGCGAAAAGACTAAAATACCCTTTTGTAATTTGATTTAACCAAAAAATTTAACTGGGTTTGGCCTAAAAGACATAACGTGCAAAATTTTGAAACATTAAGTACAAAACCCGTCAATTTTAAAGACAAAGGACACCGCCTGTAATTTGATGTAAACATAAAGGACAAAAGTTGTAATTTACTCAAAATTATAAGTATTTTTTTAAATTTGATTTTTGTTTACTATCCCAAACGGCTAGAGCAACGACACTCATCCATTGCACCGTAAAGTCTTTTTTATAATTTTTTTAACAATTATAGGCCACCCGAAATAGTGGGCTCTATACGATTGCCCACCCTGCACATAGGTCTAGTCGTCCCTGAGTTTCGCTACTATGACAATTGCTTATGAGTTGTGGTATTCACTGCTTGGTCATCCTTCTAATTGTTTTCAACATCTTTCGTACTTTTGCTACTACTCGTAAACCTTTGCATACTCATTGTCATTTGTGTGGTACTTTCAAGCCTACATGCTTATTATTTTTAGCATCCTTAACTCACAACACTTTACTCGTAAACCTTTGCATAGTCATTGCCACCTGTCTGTTAGGGGTATTCGACTATATAAAGTCTCACCTATACTCATCCCTTGTATTTTCATCGGATATGCCCCTAGCCATCAAGGATATCGACATTACAATCCTTACACTCTTCAAAGCTACACTTAATGACTTAGTCACTTTTCATGAAACGGTGTTCTCAATGCTCTCATCGACTTATATTCTCAAGCTTCATGCTACTACCATACCCTCATTCTCAGTTATTCTACCAATTACACTATATCTATACTTTTTTCGCACCATCCAGTATGCCACCATCACAGCCATTGATGTTGATTATATCATTAAACATGGGTCAAAATAAAGAACCCTAATCATGTTTATTCAATCGTAACGTAAATATAGATGCCAAGTTAGAGATACTTACTGATGCGTGTGTAGTGTAATATATTTTTATAATATAATTAAGCCCTTTTTACACCTTTAGCCAAGTTTTAAATTTATAAAACACGATATTTACTAACACTAAACACACATATGGGCAAGTGCACCCATCGTGGACGTAGTATAGTGTTGGTAAGATACCGAGGTCGTCCAAGAACACAAGAGATTTTAGTACCGGTTTATCCTCAACGTCTAATCAAATCAAAAAGTTAGAAAAATGTTTTTAAACTAAGAATATAAAAACTAACTAAATGCTGAAAAATAAAAAATAAAATAAAAACAGATAGACAAGATGAATCACTTGGATCCGACTCGTGTATTAGTATAACCTTTGATTATTTTCGCACTTTTGCACTTGTTTAAGAGATTATCTTAGTTATTGTAGTAGGCCCCTCTTTTGAAGGCGACGTTACCCTCAACCCAGTAGTTTGAGTCAGCAAGGATACAATCCTAAAGGGTTGGATTATTGGAAGATAATGAATTAAGTTATTAATGCAAATTGTGGTAGGCCCCGCTTTTGGCGGTGACGTTACCCTCGGCTAAGTAGTCTGAGTCAGCAGGGATACAGTCCTAAATAGCCGGGTTATAGTATTAATAGTAGTTAACTTATGAGGGGGTCAAAGACTTTGGATCCCCGCCATCCAATACCTATGAGCATTGAAGGAGATCCTACTAAATTTGACCCAGGTCCCTTGCAGGACCTCTAAACGCTGAACAAGGGCAAGACCCTTACCAAACCGTTCCCTTAACCCCCGACCATGTAGCCAACATACCTCCATATAGACCGTGGAGATATGAATGGTGAAAATCTTTTATTTTATATAGACAGTAAAATAATGCCAAGACACCACGGACAAACGATAAGGAAAGATCACCTTCAACATAAGCAACTAGTTATTAAAGTCATTAATACAAAACCAAATAAAAAGTGCAAAAGATTAAAAATAAAAAGTAATATACTAAAAACTTGTCTTCACCAAGTGATGTAAGAGACTTAGGCAAACATGGCCTTGATTGTCAAGAACTCTTACTATCAATCTTGGATCCCGAGACGACTCACACACTCTACGATGGACAATGGATGATGGTGGTGGATGATGGTGTTATGGTGGTGGTGGATGGTGGATGAAGTGTGAGAGAGGTGGTGTGCCAAGGGATGAGTTGGAATGAAACGAAGCACTCCTATTTATAGGCTGAACAGAAGGCTGGGCACGGCCCCGTGTCCGCTGGACACGCCCCCGTGCCCGTCTGACACTCTCTCTCTTCATTAATTGTAATTCACAATTACAATTAATGCGCCTGCTGTACTTTCGCCATGCCCCCGTGCTCACTGGACACGGCCCCGTGGTGGGCAATAGAAGCTTCTACAGGTTTGTCTTTTCTGCTGCTTCTTGGGCACGGCCCCGTGCTGGCTGAGCACGGGCGTGTTCAGGCTTCTGTTTTCTCTTCTTTGCTTGGGAGGATGCCGTTGAGGGTTCGGGCAGTCTACTTTTATTTCTTTTCTTGTATTTATGTTAGAATTAGCTGTCTTTTTCCTTCTTTTGTGAATTTGAGCTCATTTCATCCTGAAAATACAAAAGGAAGACAAAAACACTCTTTTTCCAACATTAGTACTTAAAAAGGGTTAGTTTTATGCCTTATTTGATGTAATTTATATGTTGTATTTTACACATGTAATTTATATGTTGTATTTTACACACATCAAATACCCCCACACTTGAACTTTTGCTTGTCCTCAAGCAAAACTCTTTAAATGTGGCTTACACTCCCAAATGGAATGGGTAGAAGAGAAGGTTTTTGGCTTGTCATAGAGTGTCGGGAATCCAAGATCTTTTTAGGTTTTATTTTTATTTATTTACAATCCTATTCGTTATGATTTATTTAGAACGTTTCATAGGACAAATTACTTATTTGGGCATAACATGCCTTTTTAAAATTTCATTTATATACAAGTTCACATACCTCACGGGAGAAATCACTCAACACTCGGCCGAAGGTGTATTTTTAGTGAATCACTCGAGAGCGGCATGGAACTTACGCCTTCCATAGGCTTGCCAAGCAATCAATCCTCCTCCTTTTTAACTTTATACCTTTGTAAATATCAAGAGGACTTTTTGGGTGAAGGGTTAGGCTTGGGCTAAAGGTGGGTGGTTGGGTTAGTGGTTAGTAAAAGGGCGAAAAGCGTAAAAAGCGTCGATTTTCGTAACACATTTTGTTTTTAGTGACTTTTTATTTTGAAGTATTTCTCCAAACAAGCTTTTGTTTGTATAACTTTGTTTGTTTTTAACTTCACCATCATTTTTTTTTATTTTAGTCAAATAAAAGAACGGGCTTGTGAAAAACCGAGCTTGTTACTAAAATAAAAGGTGAAAAAAAATATAAAAAGAGTTTTTTTTTTTTTTGGTGGGTAAAAAGGGTTTAGGGTAAAGAAACGAAAGGTTTAGGCTCAAAGGGGTTAACTAGGGGATTTTGGGTAGGTGGTAAAAAAAAATTGAAAAATAATGTTGTAGAAAGAAAAATGGTTAGTCCTAATGCCTCTATCATTTACTTACTTGGGTTTAAGTTGGTAAGGACCGGGAATGAATCGTCGTGGCAAGTTCTAGAGTTGTAAGAACCAAGCGGCTATTCACACAAGAAACGAAAAATGAGCATTTAGTCTAAAGATGTAAATTTGTATGCTCAATAAAAGCTCAAAACTCACTTTTGTGGGAATGGGTTTTAATGTGATCAAGCATATATAATCAAATTTTAACTAGACTTGTTATGCCATTTCATAATTTTCTTATGTTGGTTCTTGTTATCACGACGCTCTCGGTTGTAAATTTTATAAAAATATAACCTTATTAATCTTGGGATTCCTAACTTAAACTTCAGACAAGTAAAAAGAAAAAAAAATTGAAAAAAAAAAAATTTTTGAAAAAATTTGGGGTGTTTAGCGGTTCCAATAGAGTTTTGTGTAAGGCTTGTTGTTAGGACTTGCAAAATTTCAAAGTGTTAGCTTCCCCCCACACTTAAATTACACATTGTCCTCAATGTGTCCCAAAAATAAATTTTTAGGTTGATTAGATGTGTAATGTGGTGTTAAAAGCAAAGATTTATGTTACTGGCAGTCTGGACACGGCCCCGTGGGGACCGGACACGGCCCCGTGTTCAGGTGCCAGTAACAGAAATTAAAGAAATGAGACAGAAGCCTGGACACGGGGGCGTGTCTGGTGAACACGGCCCGTGTCCAGTTACCTGAACTGGGCGTTTTTTCTGCAGGTGGTTCAGCACGGGGCCGTGTTGGTTGAGCACGGCCCGTGTTGAGCCTTCTGTAATGGAGATTTGTGTCGGGTTGCTTCGTTCTTTGTCCATGGGGCCATTTTTCTCGTTCCCTTTTTCATCCATTACCACCACGAGTGTGTTTTATTCCTGCAAATTAAAACTAAAAGATTAAACTAAACTAAGGATAGTTCCGCGGAATGCCTCCCTGGTGCGCCACGTTTATAAGGGTCCTTGGCTAGACCCAATGTGAGGTCATATATTTTCTGAGTAGGATGCGTGGCGTCCCATATTACACCGTCGGAGAGCAGCATCCAAGCTCGAATCAATAACCTTCATGTAGTTGACCGGGTCGTCGTCCTCTATTCTCTTCCCAACTCCGAGTTTTACTTCATCATCCCCATACCTCAAGGTGAGTGTTCCGTCATTCATATCTACCACCGCTTGTGCGGTGGCAAGAAATAGTCTCCCTAGTATGAGGGGGACCTCGGTGTCTTCCTCCATATTGAGTATGACAAAGTCGGCTGGATAGACGAATCTGCTTACCTTTACCAAGACATTTTCAATGACACCTTGTGGGAATTTGACGGATCGATCAGCGAGTTGTATGCTCATTTTTGTAGGACTCGTGGTTCCCAGGCCGAGTCTTTTAAACATTGATGAGGGCATGAGTTTAATGCTAGCCCCAAGGTCGGCTAGGGCATTACGAACGGGGGACTCCCCTATTGAGCAAGGAATCGTGAAGCTTCCGGGATCGATTTTCTTTTGGGGAAGTTTATTGAGTACGAGGGCAGAGCATTCTTCGCCTAAATTGACTAATTGCAAATTTTCAATTTTCTTTTTATGAGTGAGGAAGTCCCTCATGAACCTAGAGTATTTGGGCATTTGGGTTAGGACCTCAATAAAAGGAATATTGACATGCAATTGCTTTAATAGACTTTCGAACTTCGCGAATTGCTCATTGGTCTTCTGACGAATTAACCTACCGGGGTACGGAACTTGAGGAACTTTGGCAGGCTCTGGTGATGGAGGGGAGTTCTTTTCATGCAGAGGTGTCGGTACCGTTTCTTCTGTTGGCGGTGGCGCTTCTGCAGGCCCTACGGTGCGGTTTCGTAGCGTGATGAGATGAACTTGTGCTTTTGGGTTTGTTTCGGTATTGCTAGGTAATGCGCCTTGCGGTCTCTCGGCAAAAATTTGAGCTATTTGATTTAATTGTTTTTCTATGTTTTGAATACTAGCTTGTTGATTTCTAAAATTTGATTCTAATTGTAGAAATCTTTCTGAGTTTTTCTTTTCAGTGTCGGAGATGAGGCGAGATACAGTATCTTCAAGCCTTTCTCGTCCACTTTGTTGTTGAGTGAAATTTTGTGACTCATTTCTTGGTTGTTGAAAGTTTGTTCGTTGGGTTTGTTGGTTACTACTATTGCCGGGTTCTCTCCAACCAAGGTTTGGGTGGTTTCGCCATCCTTGGTTGTAAGTTCCCGTTGGAGGACCCGACGGCCTAGGTCTATTATCAATGTAGTTTACCAATTCTTGTTGATCGTCCGTTTCTTTCATACAACTCCAATTTTCATGTGACCCACCACACCCTTCACAAGCCATAACCGAGACTGTTTTTGTCATTTCCAATTTTTTTATTTTTGAAGAAAGGGCCTCGATTTGGGCTTGTAAGGAAGTGCTTTCATCGACCTTATGGGCGCACGGGGCAATAGATTTATTGCCTCGGGGGGTGTGCCATTGAAAATTGGTTTGAGCAATTTCCTCAATTTGGTTATATATTTCATGCGGGCGTCGATTACCTAAAAGTCTCCCGGAGCTAGAATCAAGTGTCTGCCTTGTATGTGGCAACAATCCATTATAGAAAGTGGATACTTGTTGCCATATCGCAAGGCCGTGATGTGGACACTTGCGTAATAACTCCTTGAACCTTTCCCAAGTTTCATATAAGGATTCCCCGTCCTCTTGTGAATATGTATTAATTTCAGTCATTAATTTAGCTGTTTTAGCGGGAGGGAAATACTTATATAGAAATTTTTGGGCTAGTTCATCCCAGGTGTTTACCGATCCAGCTGGGAGGGCGTTGAGCCAAGCTTTCGCTCGGTATTTTAATGAGAAAGGAAACATTCGGAGGCGGATGGCGTCATTTGATGCTCCATTGATCCGAAAGGTATCACATATTTCTAAGAAATTAGTAATATGTAGATGGGGATCCTCGTCCGCAAGCCCATGGAAAGTTGCGGAGTTTTGGAGCATTTGTATCAAGTGCGGTCGAAGTTCGAAGTTATTTGCTTCGACATTCGGTGCATTTATAGCAGCGCCTAGGTTACCTACGGTGGGTCGTAGGTAATCCATGAGGGTACGTTGGTCCGCCATTGGAGGTAGATCACCCGAAACTTTCTCTTGGTTTTTAGCTTTTAGTCTTTTTCTGAGAAAGCGTTCGGGTTCTTCTAGAGGTTCTTTTATATCCCTATTAGAACTGGAGCTCATACACTATGTAAGATTGGCGTCTGGTTCCAAGTCCTGCAATAAAAATAGAAAAGAATGTTGGTCAGAAGGTTCACCACGGCCCCGTGTTCAGTGAACACGGCCCGTGGTCGGAGTTACAGTGATTGTTTTCCAGATCCCAGTTACTGGAAGTTGGACACGGCCCCGTGTTGCACCGACACGGCCCCGTGGTCAGCCTTCTGTAACTTGGAAAACTAAAAACTGCCAGTAACGATGCTGGGCACGGCCCGTGTCCGACCAGGCACGGCCCGTGCTGAGCTCTGCAGAAGCTGAAAAACTAAGAAAATCCTAAAAAATTAAAAAGAAAAATAAAAATATGATTAGGCCATTGATTCCTAACTTTCTTAAAATCCTTGTGTCCCCGGCAACGGCGCCAAAAACTTGATGCGTGTGTAGTGTAATATATTTTTATAATATAATTAAGCCCTTTTTACACCTTTAGCCAAGTTTTAAATTTATAAAACACGATATTTACTAACACTAAACACACATATGGGCAAGTGCACCCATCGTGGACGTAGTATAGTGTTGGTAAGATACCGAGGTCGTCCAAGAACACAAGAGATTTTAGTACCGGTTTATCCTCAACGTCTAATCAAATCAAAAAGTTAGAAAAATATTTTTAAACTAAGAATATAAAAACTAACTAAATGCTGAAAAATAAAAAATAAAATAAAAACAGATAGACAAGATGAATCACTTGGATCCGACTCGTGTATTAGTATAACCTTTGATTATTTTCGCACTTTTGCACTTGTTTAAGAGATTATCTTAGTTATTGTAGTAGGCCCCTCTTTTGAAGGCGACGTTACCCTCAACCCAGTAGTTTGAGTCAGCAAGGATACAATCCTAAAGGGTTGGATTATTGGAAGATAATGAATTAAGTTATTAATGCAAATTGTGGTAGGCCCCGCTTTTGGCGGTGACGTTACCCTCGGCTAAGTAGTCTGAGTCAGCAGGGATACAGTCCTAAATAGCCGGGTTATAGTATTAATAGTAGTTAACTTATGAGGGGGTCAAAGACTTTGGATCCCCGCCATCCAATACCTATGGGCATTGAAGGAGATCCTACTAAATTTGACCCAGGTCCCTTGCAGGACCTCTAAACGCTGAACAAGGGCAAGACCCTTACCAAACCGTTCCCTTAACCCCCGACCAGGTAGCCAACATACCTCCATATAGACCGTGGAGATATGAATGGTGAAAATCTTTTATTTTATATAGACAGTAAAATAATGCCAAGACACCACGGACAAACGATAAGGAAAGATCACCTTCAACATAAACAACTAGTTATTAAAGTCATTAATACAAAACCAAATAAAAAGTGCAAAAGATTAAAAATAAAAAGTATTATACTAAACACTTGTCTTCACCAAGTGATGTAAGAGACTTAGGCAAACATGGCCTTGATTGTCAAGAACTCTTACTATCAATCTTGGATCCCGAGACGACTCACACACTCTACGATGGACAATGGATGATGGTGGTGGATGATGGTGTTATGGTGGTGGTGGATGGTGGATGAAGTGTGAGAGAGGTGGTGTGCCAAGGGATGAGTTGGAATGAAACCAAGCACTCCTATTTATAGGCTGAACAGAAGGCTGGTCACGGCCCCGTGTCCGCTGGACACGCCCCCGTGCCCGTCTGACACTCTCTCTCTTCATTAATTGCAATTCGCAATTACAATTAATGCGCCTGCTGTACTTTCGCCACGCCCCCGTGCTCACTGGACACGGCCCCGTGGTGGGCAATATAAGCTTCTACAGGTTTGTCTTTTCTGCTGCTTCTTGGGCACGGCCCTGTGCTGGCTGAGCACGGGGCGTGTTCAGGCTTCTGTTTTCTCTTCTTCGCTTGGGAGGATGCCGTTGAGGGTTCGGGCAGTCTACTTTTATTCCTTTTCTTGTATTTATGTTAGAATTAGCTGTCTTTTTGCTTCTTTTGTGAATTTGAGCTCATTTCATCCTGAAAATACAAAAGGAAGACAAAAACACTCTTTTTCCAACATTAGTACTTAAAAAGGGTTAGTTTTATGCCTTATTTGATGTAATTTATATGTTGTATTTTACACACATCACTTACCTGTAGAGATGATTATCTTAGAGGATAAAGATGAAGTCATGATTCCCGTTATGGTACCTTGTGTTGATAGATCACACTAGAGAGAATTTTTAGTATTGGTGTTCTTCATTGGAGTTTTCATCTTTATATATTCAACATTAAAGATCAATGAATCATGATCATGAATAATCATCGGTTATGAAAACTCTTTACATTCTCTATTAAAGGTACCTAAAGGAAAATCATAATTGCCCCTTGAACTAATCAATATTTACAATTACTACCATCAAGCAATGTAGAAGACTAGTTATGTCATATTGGTAACATTATTCAAATGATCTGTTAGGCCACATTAATGGGTAATTTCTAACATTCTCCCACTTGGTCAAGTGACCATTTGTGATAAGCATAAGTAAGTTTGGCCAAATTAAAACATTAATTAATGTTTCAAATTGAAGTTGTAACAGAAAAATACACTCATTGAGTTATTGTCAACTCAAGACCCCATTAATCATATTACAACCCCAAATCAAAACATACGTAAATTTAATACCAAAATGACTGAGGTAAGCCCTTTAAAAAATTAATTTGTATAATTTTTGTCTATACGTCGTTAGGTGCACATACGTATTTATAGACAAACAAATTGTATAATTGAGGAAAAATAATAACGAATCATTCATAGGTAGATATGCTATTATGTAAGGCCTTTAGTAAAACCCATCTTTATTATGAGCTCTTAAAAAGACTTTGGGTGTAGACCTTAGTTATCGGATCCGCAAGCATATCATGAATCTAAATGTATTCGATACAAATATTTAGTTTCCTCTTCTTGTTCATAAACGAACAATGATTCTGTATCAAAGTTTAATGCAACACCTCTCGAACTGTTACTGTTCGAGGAAAAAAGGTAGTTGACTTTTCACAGTAAGTCTTCAATATAGTATTTATATGGAGTTAATAAGTTTATGAGTCCACTGATAAAATTTTCAACAACATTTAGTGACAATTATGTTGTTAATTAACAACATATTATGTCATTATAATTTAGGTTGTTGTAAATAGTTTCTTATGACTCCTCCATGAGATAGATTTGTCCGCAGACGTAAGGATTACCCCAAATTAACTTTTAGTTTCTTTTTAATATAACAAAATCAAGGTAAGAATAATCAACCTCTTCTTATAGTCTTTCTCGTTTCTTAAAAATATTTTAAGATGCTTCACAATAATCTAGAGTGGTCTAACGTTCATCAATATGAGCAATATCTAAACGAGCATAGACTTGAACCTTCGTAAGGCTTCTAATTAATGAAGCATAAGGAAGTGATCTCATTTATCATTTTATCCTCTAAAGTAGAGCTATATTGTTTGTTACACATGTAAGAGCCCGCTTTAGAGTAAAGCTTATGGGACGAAACTAATGTCCTGTTGGGTCTATCTCGGTATATTTTTGTAACACCCCGTGTTTTCGAAGGTCAAAGTCAAAGTCAAGATTGAAGTCAAAGGAAGAAAAGATTGCTAATTGCGATCTGTCACGCCTTGCTCAACTCCTGTTTTGACTTCTTTGACTTGTAGATAATCTATTTATTTTATCGCATTAGTTGTATTACGTGGAGTACTTGTTAATAATCGAGGTTTTATCGCATGTTTTATCGCTTTATCGCTTATCGCATCGCAATCGCATTCACAACTCGAATTATACGTTCTGTATATTGTTTTACATGCGTGTGCTATTTATGTGTTACTTGTGCATGTTTAATTATGTTTATGTTCGTGGTGATTAAACGAAACGCAATCGCAACTCTATCACAATCGAATCACAAATGCTAAACGCCAGTTATTTATAATGATTGTATGTTAGATATAGTATTTGTGTGTTTATTAATCTATCGCATCGCTCGCTCGAAACGCATCGCAACGCTCAACACGCGAATCAAAATGACAAAACTCAACACGTCGGACACTAGGATCGAGTGGCCAACCGATCGAGTGGCCATCCGATCGGATTGCCATCCGATCGAGTTGCCATCCGATCGGTGACCAATCCGACCCTAGTGCACTTTCCTCTTTTGGAAACCCTATAAATACCCACCTGTCACATCATTTGTGATGTGACAACACTCTCACTCGACCAGCTCGCTCAAGCACTCCTTTCTCTCAATTTCTCGCGATTCATGTAAGTTTTCAACCTAAATCTTGTACTTCTATGATCTACATGCACTCCTTCATCTTTTTCACCTTTGAATCTTAACTTTTAACCGTGAAATCAGTGAATTTGAGGCGTTCTAGGGTGATGTCATCATGGAGTTCTTATGAACTTCAAGTCTTGACCTCATTCCACCAAGAACAACTCAGATCTGAAGGATTTCCACAAGATTAAACAATGTTTTCACATAAATCTACACATATTCATGGTTAAAAGGATTGAAAGATGGTTTTCTAATATTCTTTCAACTCTTTTACACTCAATGCACTCAAAACCGATAGAATCGGACCTTGTACTGATCTTCTACTCCTTCTTAGTGATGTGTTGGTGCAAAATCTGGTTTCTATCAAAGAGACTACCGATTTTGGGTTAAACATGAAAACCGTCTCGAGCAGTTAACTGGTCCGACTAGGGTGATTCCTGTTCGATCGGGTCACTTGGGTCAAGATGGGGTTTCCGTTGTTTAGCACGTCATCACACCGTCTCGGCCAAAACTGCAAAACTTTCAAAACAATCAAGTGTCAAAGACGATCAGGTCGTTGGGACGGATTGCCGTCCGATCGGATTGCCATCCGATCGAACAGCCATCTGATCGGCTTACACTTGGTCCCACACTTAAACTTTTAATTTCAACTTCTCAAAGATCTGAACGTCGAACGGATTGTCGTCTGATCGGATTGCCATCCGATCGAACGACCACCCGACCATGTGACATTTGGAACTTCAGCACTTAAACAATTTCCAGCATGTTCAATACATAATCAGTAACCAACGGGTTGCCACCCGATCGGATTGCAATCCGATCGCGTGACAATCCTGCTGTGAACTTGTTCTCACTAAGTGTCCTACCAATCGGATCGCTACCCGATCGAACCGCCGTTCGATCGATCGACTTGAAGGGTAGAGATACTTCTCTTTTTTCAAAATGCTACAACAAAAACTTCAAAGCCATCATACACAAACACATCCTTACCAAACGATGACAATCCAATCGAATGGCCATCCGATTGGACGACCACCCGAACGGATTGTCATCCGATCGACTGGCCATCCGACACTTGGTACTTTGCACCGTTTTACGCGCCGCTTATCGTTTATGCTATCGTTAACTGATCAGGCTAACCTCTCTTAGCGCTCCCTTCAATCCAAGAGAGTGCTTACTTGTTAAACACAATCTGTGAGTATACTCGAACCCCTTTTGCTTTACGCACTTTTGGGTGTTACATACGTTACTTATTCTAAATCACAATCTACACACAACGCAAACACTATTTATACGCTGACCGTTATTGCATGCTACGTGTTATTCGATGAATGCTTGTATGTTATGTTAACACAGTGATTGTTGCCTGACACCTTAGTAACGATAGTACTATAGTTTGGACTCAGCACCTGTCGCGGACAGGGGTTGTTAAGGGCTTTACTTCACGTGTCCCAGTGGGGATATGTGTTGCACATTCTACAACTCGCAGTCACGTCTGTGCATATTTCTCTGTCGATAACCTACTTGTCTTCACTTTGTACATGTTACATGCTGGTTATGCGTAAACGATTTCGAACTCTATTATTACTATCAAACTTGTATGCTCACATTTACACTATGTGTATTGACCTTTATTTTAACGTATGTGACAAGTGCTTAGAATGATTGCTTGCTATGTGGAATCAAGTAGGAAGAGTCTTAGAAACAAACAAATTAATGAAATCTGAGTTGTCGGAATGGATAATTTGTCTTTGAGAACAATATATGTAATAACTATTTTTATTTTATATGTTTGTGGTATGGGACATGAACCTTTAATATATTATAACTAATAGTTGTTATGGATTCTCCTGGACAATCTGTTTCGCTCAGTGTCGCGCCCCGATGATTCCGCCATCGGTTGGGGTGTGACAGATTGGTATCAGAGCCATAACTATAGGGAATTAGGCAAGACTCGACCTAGTCCGGGTCAATGTCTTAGAAATGACCTAGTCTATAGTCTAAGTACCAACAGACCGCCTTGTGCAAACCCGTTAAGGGTTCCGTACAAGCTTATTGCTATTCCTCGATCGACTCGCACTCACGCTATACTATCACACTGCCTTTCCTAAGGCAGTCGCACTGCACTGTTTTCGAAAATGAGCGGGTGATTAGATCGAGATTAGGTGTGAAAACCGCAAACTCTCGACTAAATCGCTCGTTCGACCCGTATTTTTTCTATAAACACGAGAATTTGCGTTGAATCAGGAGTGATACCCATACTTCGACGCAGATTCTTCTCTCCAACTCATAACTTCATCGCACAAACAGGAATGAAGTCGCTAAGTTAGGGGTGAAACCCGAACCTTGATGACTCGTTCCGCTCTTTAATTTGGTTTTACAAAACTCTCACCAAAGTCTCGATGGATTCCAGCAACTCGAGTTGCGTACATAACCAAATGGATGGATGCCATTCACCATGTGACGGTGATAGAGCACAATCTATTAGGCCAAAACGTATACTTATAGTCATTGAGAATAGTCAAATCACTTTGGGTAGTCAATGTCTATCAAGCCTTAGACAATCTATCTTCGATTTCAAATTCACAATCGCTGATTTTATATGTTTCGCTTCTGAGCCCGCAACTGCTGACTCTGATATTTGCCAATTTTATGTAAAGTTTTTATGTGCTTTATGTGGTTTTACCTATTTATATGTTTCGATTTTGGTGATTTATACGCCTTCGCTATACGCTTTGATCGATACACACAAATCGCATTGCACATCTATCTCAAAACGCTAACAAATCGTTGCTACTTGTGGATGATCTCATGCTATGATTACTCGTTTATGCTATACTACTCGTTGTGTGCTCGCTAACAGCAATCGCTATTCTCGAAAGCGCGAACTTGAATGATAGGTTTCTGTGTTCTGACTGCCTTATGTGTCTATATGCCTTATGTGCTTCTGTGCCTTACGTGCTTACGTGCTCCTACGTGCTTATGTATTCAGTGATTATGTGCTTATGTGATTATGTGATTATGTGTTTACATGATAGACATGTTCCTGTGCCTTATAAAGCAGACTTTGGGTGAATCGCTAGTCTATACTAGGGTTAATTAAAAATTATGTAGTGTTTGAATCCTATGGCGATGTCTGTTGCAGACAATGTCGTCATTTGGATCGTTTCACTCTCGCGCTGCTCGCCGCAATCATGATGACAAACGCATCGCTGCCATCATCTCGAAGCAGATGGCGAAAGTCATTCCTCAGATCGTTAACGAGTTGAATGAAAACGCTAGCAAGTCGTCTGAAGAGTCCAGGACTGATACTCCTAAAGCTGCTTTTAGCTTCAAGAAGTTCAAAGCTTGCGGTCCAAAAGAATTTACCGGCGAAGATGGTCCTACGGCCGTGTTTCAATGGTTCGATACGATTGAAGTCACCCTGCGTCAGAGCAACTGTCCTAACAATATCCGAACTGTTAACGCCACCAGCGTCTTCCAGTCCCACACTTTAGACTGGTGGACGGCCGAGAGAAACAAGAGAGGAAATGATGCAGCATATGGATTAAGGTGGGATGAGTTGAAGGACCTGATGATGAAAGAGTTCTGCCCTCCCCACGAGCTCCAAAAGTTGGAGGAGGAGTTCTGGCATCTGAAGCAGAAGGATGGTGACAACGCTGCTTTGACGGCTTGCTTCAAGCAGCTCAGCATAATCTGCCCTGGGCAAGTTACTACGCCCGAAATCACCATTAAGAAATACATCCGTGCTCTTCTGGGTTGTGTGGCTGATTTCGTCCAAGCTGCCAAGACGTCAACAATCGAGGAAACTTTTCTACTCGCTGCTGAGATCAATGACAAGCGAGTCAAAGCTGGGTATTGGGATAAAGCTTCCAAAAGTCTTCATCAAGCAACCACTGCTGCAACTGCTGAAACCGCCACCGCATCGCGATCTTCAAAGTCCTCTCATCGAAAGAGGAAGAACACCAACAACAGTAGCAAAAATTGCGTTGTCACCACTGCTGCCCCGCTCTAAGCTGTACCAGCTCAACCGCAGCCTCAACACCGACAAACTACAGCACCAGTAACCTATGCACCGCCGGCCAAGCGTGCATACACTGGTCCTCACCCTGCTTGCCCAACTACTACCTATCATCACCTGGTGGGAATCGCCTGCAGATACTGTGTACATTGCAACATGTACGACCACTTCAGCGCCAACTGCCGTACAGGTCCACGTCAAGCTCCAGCTCCAGCTCAAGGTCAAGCTCCTGCTCAACAAGCTCTACTTCCTGCTCCTCAAGGCCAACAAGCGGCTACTGCACCCGCGATCCATGCTAGAGCTTGCTTCGCGTGTGGTGATCCCAACCACTTCGCGAACATGTGCCCGAACTGAGTGGTGAAGCAAGAGCCACAGCAGCAGCAGCTTCAGCAGCTTCAGCAGCAACAACAACAGCAGCAGCGAGCAGCACGCGGATGCACTTTCAACATCAATGTCCGCCAAGCTCAAGTCGACAACAATGTGGTTAATGGTACGTTCCTTGTGAATGGTATATATGCTTCGTGTTTATTTGATACTGGAGCCGATAACTGTTTTGTGTTGTTAGAATTAGAAAAGCTCCTTAATCGTAAGCGCGCCCATCTTCCCTCGTCATTTGATGTTGAAGTTGCCACCGGTAGAACCGTCGCTGTCAATTCTGTTCTTCGTGATTGTACTCTCAAACTCAACAATCACATCTTCCCTATCGACCTTATTCCGATGCAGCTCGGTAGTTTTGACGTCATAGTAGGCATGGATTTTCTTTGTGAGAATCACGCTGAAGTTGTCTGTTTCGATAAGATGATTCGCTTCTCGCTCGCTAATGGTGACCAATTGTGTGTCTATGGTGAAGTCGCGTCGAAGAAACTCCAACTCATGTCGTGTGTCCAAGCTAGCAAGTATCTCCGCAAGGAATACCAAGCTTTCTTGGCTCACGTAGTAGTAGCGGAGAAAAAGGAAGTTAAGGCAATTGACAAGGTACCCGTGGTTCATGAATTTCCTAATGTTTTCCCTGACGATCTTCCAGGATTGCCCCCGAGTCGTGATATCGAATTTCGCATCGACCTTATTCCTGGAGCCAATCCTGTTGCTAAAGCGCCTTATTGTCTCGCTCCGTCCAAAATGCGTGAACTCTCAAGTCAGCTCCAGGAACTGCTTGATAAAGGCTTCATTCGCCCTAGCACCTCTCCTTGGGGCGCACCAGTCCTTTTCGTCAGAAAGAAGGACGGGTCATTCCGGATGTGCATCGACTACAGGGAGTTGAATAAGCTAACAATCAAGAATCGCTATCCCCTGCCCCGAATCGATGATTTGTTTGATCAGCTGCAAGGTGCTACGTGTTTTTCGAATATCGATCTACGCTCAGGCTATCACCAACTTCGTATTCAAGAGGAGGATATACCCAAAACCGCTTTTCGCACTCGTTACGGCCACTATGAGTTCGTTGTTATGCCTTTTGGTTTAACCAACGCACCCGCGGTTTTCATCGGTCTAGTGAATCGCGTGTGTAAACTGTTCCTTGACCGCTTCGTCATCGTGCTCATCGATGTTATCCTGATCTATTCCAAGTCGAAAACCGAACACGCGTAACATCTACGTTTGGTTCTCAAGCTACTCCAGGAGAATCAACTCTATGCCAAATTCTCCAAGTGCGAATTTTGGCTGGAGGAGGTTCAATTCCTCGGTCATATTGTCAATAGTCAAGGTATTCACGTCGACTCCGTGAAGATCGAAGCTGTTAAGAATTGGGTTACACCTAAGAACCCGTCTGAAGTCTGTTCTTTCCTCGGACTAGCGGGCTGTTATCACTGATTTATCAAAGGATTCTCTAAAATCGCCGTGCCGCTTACTTCTCTCACGCACAAAGACAAGCCTTTTGTTTGGGGAACTGGACAAGAGACTTCCTTTCAAACCCTCAATCATATGCTCTGCAATGCTCCCGTCCTTGCTTTACCTGACGGAAACGACGACTTCGTTGTCTATTGCGATGCCTCGAAACTTGGTCTTGGTTGTGTTCTCATGCAACGGGACAAGGTTATCGCTTACGCGTCTCGTCAGCTCAAGATCCACGAGAAGAACTATACAACCCACGACCTCGAGCTAGGCGCTGTTGTTTTTGCATTGAAGATTTGGCGACACTACCTTTATGGTACTAAGTGTACGGTCTTCACCGACCATAGGAGCCTACAACACATCTTCAGCCAAAAAGAACTGAATATGCGTCAACGCCGATGGGTGGAACTTCTCAACGATGACGACTGTGAGATTCGTTATCATCCTGGCAAAGCAAATGTCATTGCCGACGCCCTCAGCAGACGAAGCTATTTGCATAGCGTTCGTAATGTTCACGCCCAGCATCATCTCGAAACTCTCATCCGCGAAGCCCAACATGCTTGCTTTACCGAGCGCACTTTGAAGAAGGAAAGGATTCTCAACGATGGAGCCCAGCTAGTGAATAAGTCGAATAGGATATTCCATTATCTGGATCGAATTTGGATTCCCAAGCGTGCCGACTTGCGGCAAATTTTGATGGATGAAGCCCACAAGTCTCGATATTCTATTCATCCCGGTGCCGATAAGATGTACCAGGACCTTTGCTACAAGTATTGGTGGCCGGGCATGAAGAAAGATATCGCTCTCTATGTTTCGAAGTGCCTGACTTGCTCGAAAGTGAAGGCCGAGCATCAAAGACCCTCTGGCTTACTCGTCCAACCCGAGATTCCCATGTGGAAATAGGAGAGTATAGCTATGGACTTCATAACGAAGCTTCCGCGCACGCCATCAAGTCACGACAGCATCTGGGTTGCCATTGACCGCTTAACTAAATCTGCTCATTTTCTGCCGATACGAGAAGACTACAAGGTAGAAAAATTAGCCCGAATCTACACCAACGAGATCATTTGTCGACATGGGACGCCTCTCGACATCATCTCTGACCGTGATGGTCGGTTTATCTTGCGTCTTTGGGAAACGTTTCAATCTGCTCTCGGTACTGCGCTTAATCTAAGTACCGCTTTCCATCCTCAAACCGACGGTCAGACTGAAAGAACGATTCGTACCCTTGAAGACATGCTCCGTTCGTATGTCATAGATTTCGGTGGTAATTGGGACGCATACCTACCTTTAGTCGAATTCTCGTACAATAACAGTTATCATTCTAGTATACAAATAGCACCGTTTGAGGCATTGTACGGAAGAAAATGTCAATCGCCGATTGTGTGGCATGAGATCGGAGACTCGCAAATAACCGGTGCTGAGCTACTACAAGAAACGACTAACAAAATCCTCCAAATTCTAGACAATCTGCTGAAAGCTCAGAGTTGTCAGAAAAGTTACGCCGGTAGACGACGCGAGCCCCTTGAATTTGACGTTAGCGATCACGTACTCCTAAAGGTATCACCTTGGAAGGGTGTGGTCAGATTCGGCAAGAAAGGAAAGCTCGCGCCTTGATATGTTGGACCCTTTAAGATTCTGGAAAGGATCGGCAAGGTAGCCTACTGACTCGAACTACCGGAGGAACTTAACAACGTCCACCTGACTTTCCATGTTTCAACCTATAGGCATGATTTACAAGTTCCACTGGAGGATCTTCAAGTGGACGAAACATTACACCTCATGGAAAAGCCTGTCGAGATCATGGACTGAGAAACCAAGCAGCTCAGGCGCTCACGCATTCCCACTGTGAAGGTCCGATGGGAAGGCAAGCGAGGCGCAAAGTTCACATGGGAACTCGAAAGCGACATGAAGGCGAAGTACCCGCAGTTGTTTGTTACGGCTAAAGCCTAATTTCGGGACGAAATTCCCTTAAGTAGGGGAGGCTGTAACAAACCGTGTTTTCAAAGGTCAAAGTCAAAGTCAAGATTGAAGTCAAAGGAAGAAAAGATTGCTAATTGCGATCTGTCACTCCTTGCTCAACTCCTGTTTTGACTTATTTGACTTGTAGCTAATCTATTTATTTTGTCGCATTAGTTTTATTATGTGGAGTACTTGTTAATAATTGAGGTTTTATCGCATGTTTTATCGCTTATCGCATCACAATCGCATTCGCAACTCGAATTATGCGTTCTGGATATTGTTTTACGTGTGTGTGCTATTTATGTGTTACTAGTGCATGTTTAATTATGTTTAAGTTTGTGGTGATTAAACGAAACGCAATCGCAACTCTATCGCAATAGAATCCCAAACGTTAAAAGCCAGTTATTTATGATGATTGTATATTAGATATAGTATTTGTGTGTTTATTAATCTATCGCATCGCTCGAAACGCATCGCAACGCTCAACACGCGAATCGAAACGACAAAACTTAACACGCCGGACACCAGGATCGAGTGGCCAACCGATCGAGTGGCCATCCGATCGGATTGCCATCTGATCGGATTGCCATCCGACCGGTGACCAATTCGACCCTAGTGCACTTTCCTCTTTTGGAAATGCTATAAATACCCACCTGTCACATCATTTGTGATGTGACAGCACTCTAACTCGACCAGCTCGCTCATGCACTACTTTCTCTCGATTTCTCGCGATTCTTGTAAGTTTTCAACCTAAATCTTGTACTTCTATGATCTACACGCACTCCTTCATCTTTTTCACCTTTAAATCTTAACTTTTAACCGTGAAATCAGCGGATTTGAGGTGTTCTAGGGTGATGTCATCATGGAGTTCTTATGAACTTCAAATCTTGACCTCATTCCACCAAGAACAACTCAGATCTGAAGGATTTCCACAAGATTAAACAATGTTTTCGCATAAATCTACACATATTCATGGTTAAAAGGATTGAAAGATGGTTTTCTAACTTTCTTTAAACTCTTTTACACTCAATGCACTCAAAACCGATAGAATCGGACCTTGTACTGATCTTCTACTCCTTCTTAGTGATGTGTTGGTTCAAAATCTGGTTTCTATCAAAGAGACTACCGATTTCAGGTTAAACATGAAAACCGTCTCGAACAGTTAACTGGTCGGACTAGGATGATTTCTGTTCGATCGGGTCACTTGGGTCAAGATGGGGTTTCCGTTGTTTAGCATGTCATCACACCTTCTCTGCCAAAACTGCAAAACTTTCAAAACAATCAAGTGTCAAAGACGATCAGGTCGTTGGGACGGATTGCCGTTCGATCGGATTACCGTCCGATCGGATTGCCATCCGAACGGCTTACACTTGGTCCCACACTTAAACTTTTAATTTCAACTTCTCAAAGATCTGAACGTCGAACGGATTGTCGTCCGATCGGATTGCCATCCGATCGAACGACTACCCGACCATGTGACATTTGGAACTTCAGCACTTAAACAATTTTCAACATGTTTAATACATAATCAGTAACCATCGGATTGTCACCCGATTGGATTGCAATCTGACCGAGTGACAATCCTGCTGTGAACTTGTTCTCACTAAGTGTCCTACCAATCAGATCGCTACCCGATCGAACCGCCGTTCGATCGATCGACCTGAAGGGTCGAGATACTTCTCTGTTTTCAAAATGCTATAACAAAAAACTTCAAAGCCATCATACACAAACACATCCTTACCAAACGATGTCAATCCAATTGAATGGCCATCCGATCGGATTACCATCCGACACTTGGTACTTTTCACCGTTTTATGCGCCGCTTATCGTTTATGCTATCGTTAACTATTTAGGCTAACCTCTCTCAGCGCTCCCTTCAATCCAAGAGAGTGTTTACTTGTTAAACACAATCTGTGAGTATACTCGAACCCCTTTTGCTTTACGCACTTTTGGGTGTTACATACGTTACTTATTCTAAATCACAATCTACACACAACACAAAAACTATTTATACGATGACCGTTATTGCATGTTACGTATTATTCCATGAATGCTTGTATGCTATGTTAACACAGTGATTGTTGCCTGACACCTTAGCAACAATAGTACTATAGTTTGGACTCATCACATGTCGTGGACAGGGGTTGTTGGAACTTTTGAGATCGTTCATACTTGTACTGGATTAGTTTTATAGCTGTTTGTAGCTAATTTAATAGTATAGGGGCTTATTTTGTAATTTCATGGAATTAGAATGTAACATTTCGTATTTCTGAACTTTATATTTTTAGCAAGTCGTATCGTACTTTCCCAAATTAATCAATTGTACTCTCGTTGCACTTGTACTCTCGTTGCACTTTATTTCGTTCCAAATTATAAACCGAGACTTGAATCATAATGAAAAATGCATTGTTTCGATCATATGCTTGTTTTAATACTATGTTATGTTATTTCATGTTAAAACACGTTAAACTATGTCGAACACGTAAAAACAGTGGAAAGATATCCTAATCTTGGCTCTCGAAACAAGTATTATCAAGAGATTACCCTAAACTAGACAAAAATCGGGAATTCGTACGTTAATTCGGTAAATTTCCAGAAATTTGGGCTAAATCAAATAGTTATAATATATATTATTAGTTAAAATAAATAAATATAGTATTTATAATAATTAAATAAATTAATTAATTAAATAAATTTGTATTGTAAATAAATAAAAAGGATTTTTAATGAATTTTAGTTAGTTCAAACTAACCTGGTTAGAAATTTCCAAAGGAAACCACTAACTGAGTTAGAAAACTCAGTTAGTTTGGTTAAGTCAAAAATGGAACAAAAAGGGGGGTTCTCCTGGGTGAGAACCGGCCCCAAACCGGAATCGAACGCGTGACCTCTCGCTCAACAAACAACGACTCAACCACTCGGTCGGGCATGCCACATCCGATTAAATTAGGAAACATATTATATTTATGCACTTTTTGAGTTTTCAAATCAATTTCCATTTAACCGCCTGCACAGCAAATACGTTCATTTGGTCAACTTCCCTTATACAACCGTGGACCTTTCCTTTCTTCCCTCCGACAACTGTGATTCCGACTTACCAAAACTCGAATGCCAATTACAAATCATTACCATAATCATCCGACTCAACCCACCTATAAATACCCGACACTCACCACCTCCGAAACCCACACCTCCACCTTCAAAACACCCCTCCGTTCAACCTGCAAATCCGGTGGAGAGCATTTTCAGTCGCCGGAGTCCCTGAACAATACCGGGCTCGCGCCGGAGAAACACGCAACCCATCGGAGCTCGACTGCAAGTCCGTCTGACCCCGAAGCTTACGTCAGAACTCGTTACGGATCATCTGTTCGGTATACTATCCTGGTTCCATGTCATTGTTTTAGTTACTGTGTTTTTCTTTTGTATAATACGAAGATACAAGTTCTGTTGTTGGGCATACGTTTGGGCTAAGGATTGGGCCGGCCTATGGCCAAATCCCTCCTTTCTTTGATTGTTATAAACTGCTATTAATACAAATATTATTATTAACATAAGCAGAATTATATATATAGGATATATAAACCAAATTCTTGTTAATATTATTATTAATAAAACCGTATATATATACACATAAAACCAGTAATATTTCAGCATTTTTATATATTGTTAATACTAATTACTGTTAGTAACATATTCGGTTATAATTATTAATAATAATATTTATCAGATCTATTATTTCTACCAATTTACATAAATCAGAAATATTACTACCAAAGTTAGTAATTAACTGATATAAAATTATTATTATTTCTAAAACAGAATTATTATTATTATTATTATTATTATATTTATTGTTAACATTATTACTACAAATATTAATATTGTTGAAATAATGTTAATATTATCATTATTAATTTAAAATAAGAAATAATATTACGTGATTCTCATTATTATTACTATATTACCATTGTTATTAATTTCCCACAAATTTTGTCATTTTCCATGATTATTTAATTCACCAACATTAATTAACGAATTCCCAAACACAATAGGGTGATCTCTTGCAAAACTTGGATCCAATTCACTCGCGTAATTCCTTACCAAGAAACGCAACGCAAACTAAGGTGAGTATACATGACCCATTTTCCATTTTTCAATTTTGGGTGCAATATGTATTCTATATCAAACATCACAATCACATCAAACATTTTATGCACACTCTATCCTTACTCTATGTGATACATTTTAATCATGTTTGACATGTTATGCTATTGTAAACACTCATGACTATGTGTTCATTAACTTTGCAAGCCTCCCCTAACAATGGTAGCGCTATAGGTTGAGAAACGCCCCTCTCGTTATATTAACGAGTATTGTTAGGTTAAACTATGTTAAAACCACCCTGTAGACTTTGGGTTGGACACTTTAATTGCGTTAAACTTTGGTTTGGACACGTAGAGTAACATCGTTTCGAGTATATACTGTTAACATGGTATTGTATTCACATTTGGATATGAGCAACATTTTAAAACACGTACTATGCTATGTATGAAAACTTGTATACTCGCCAACATGTTTTGTTGATTTATTTTAATACATATTGCAGGTTGATTGAACAAGAACCAAGAAACAAGCTAGGATGGCTTTAGAAACCCATTTTAGCATTTTGAATTATTGTTGAAATTTTGCTTGTTTAATTGAGACAATGTAATTCACTTTGAGTATTAATAAAATGATTTAATTTATATTGTCACATATAGTGTTATGTTGTTTTGAGCAATTTGTACGTCTCATCCCGATGTTTCCGCCATCGGTTGGGGTGTGACAGATTGGTATCAGAGCCATAACTATAGGGAATTAGGTAGGATTGCCTTCCTTTTTGCCTAGTTTATAGTAGGAGTACTCTGATACCAGATTGGTATCAGAGCCATAACTATAGGGAATTAGGAATGCCTTGCCTAGTCTATAGTTTAGGAGCTTTTTCACTATGTGTTGCTTAAAACAACTTCCCTTCTATCTTCTTTGCTTCCCTCTACTTTCTTTTGGACTCTTAATATACATGCCTTTCCTAAGGCTAACACAATACACACTTGGAGGCTTTGAAGACACTCTTACAACACAATCGAAATGATTCATCAAGATAGGGGTGATTCCCACACTTGGTGATGATTTTCACTCAGCTATACTTTGATTTTTGCACGAAATCTACCCTCAAGTTAGGAGTGATATCCAAACCTTGATGGAAGTTTTCCATTTCAAATTCCAGTGGACCCTTATCTTAAGATAAGTACCAACCACATTAGGGTACGATGTTATCAAGTTAGAGGTGATACTCGCATTTTGTTTAACTAGTCCCACTCCTCGATTTTCGCTCTCGCCAAAGTTTCGATTTCCCAATCGATTAAGGACGTGTAGTAACTGGAAGGACAAATATCGTTAGTCGCTCCTCGATGAGAGTATTTGTCCATTAGGCCAAAGCACGTTTCCTTAATTCGAGAAGGTCTTCGATTCACTTTGGAAGTGTCGTATGTTACGTTCCGTGACAATCCATAGTTTACGTTAAATCTCTTTTATGTTATCTCAATTATTATGTGTTTTACGTTTGAGCGTTTCATTCATTTCTAGCTAGAAAGTCACAATTTACACTATTGTCGCGATCTAAAACAATTAATGATACTCTTTTGTGAACAAATTAAATTTATCATGCTTTTATCATACATGTTACCCTATGTGAAAATTCATGTTACTTTATTCGTGTATTACTATGTGAAATTCTATGTGAAACAAGGTGCTACATGGTGCATTCATGAAAACAAGTTTTTCCTAAACAAACATTATGATCAAGGTCTCATCTATTTAAAAAAAAAAATCACCTTTTCTATATTCTTTATCTTAGATTTCGAGGACGAAATCTCCTAAAGTAGGGGAGACTGTAACATTTCGTATTTCTGAACTTTATATTTTTAGCAAGTCGTATCGTACTTTCCCAAATTAATCAATTGTACTCTCGTTGCACTTTATTTCGTTCCAAATTATAAACCGAGACTTGAATCATAATGAAAAATGCATTGTTTCGATCATATGCTTGTTTTAATACTATGTTATGTTATTTCATGTTAAAACACGTTAAACTATGTCGAACACGTAAAAACAGTGGAAAGATATCCTAATCTTGGCTCTCGAAACAAGTATTATCAAGAGATTACCCTAAACTAGACAAAAATCGGGAATTTGTACGTTAATTCGGTAAATTTCCAGAAATTTGGGCTAAATCAAATAGTTATAATATATATTATTAGTTAAAATAAATAAATATAGTATTTATAATAATTAAATAAATTAATTAATTAAATAAATTTGTATTGTAAATAAATAAAAAGGGTTTTTAATGAATTTTAGTTAGTTCAAACTAACCTGGTTAGAAATTTCCAAAGGAAACCACTAACTGAGTTTGAAAACTCAGTTAGTTTGGTTAAGTCAAAAATGGAACAAAAAGGGAGGTTCTCCTGGGTGAGAACCGGCCCCAAACCGGAATCGAACGCGTGACCTCTCGCTCAACAAACAACGTCTCAACCACTCGGCCGGGCATGCCACATCCGATTAAATTAGGAAACATATTATATTTATGCACTTTTTGAGTTTTCAAATCAATTTCCATTTAACCGCCTGCACAGCAAATACGTTCATTTGGTCAACTTCCCTTATACAACCGTGGACCTTTCCTTTCTTCCCTCCGACAACTGTGATTCCGACTTACCAAAACTCGAATGCCAATTACAAATCATTACCATAATCATCCGACTCAACCCACCTATAAATACCCGACACTCACCACCTCTGAAACCTACACCTCCACCTTCAAAACACCCCTCCGTTCAACCTGCAAATCCGGTGGAGAGCATTTTCAGTCGCCGGAGTCCCTGAACAATACCGGGCTCGCGCCGGAGAAACACGCAACCCATCGGAGCTCGACTGCAAGTCCGTCTGACCCCGAAGCTTACGTCAGAACTCGTTACGGATCATCTGTTCGGTATACTATCCTGGTTCCATGTCATTGTTTTAGTTACTGTGTTTTTCTTTTGTATAATACAAAGATACAAGTTCTGTTGTTGGGCATACGTTTGGGCTAAGGATTGGGCCGGCCTATGGCCAAATCCCTCCTTTCTTTGATTGTTATAAACTGCTATTAATACAAATATTATTATTAACATAAGCAGAATTATATATATAGGATATATAAACCAAATTCTTGTTAATATTATTATTAATAAAACCGTATATATATACACATAAAACCAGTAATATTTCAGCATTTTTATATATTGTTAATACTAATTACTGTTAGTAACATATTTGGTTATAATTATTAATAATAATATTTATCAGATCTATTATTTCTACCAATTTACATAAATCAGAAATATTACTACCAAAGTTAGTAATTAACTGATATAAAATTATTATTATTTCTAAAACAGAATTATTATTATTATTATTATTATTATTATTATTATTATTATTATTATTATTATTATTATTATTATTATTATTATTATTATTATTATTATTATTATTGTATTTATTGTTAACATTATTACTACAAATATTAATATTGTTGAAATAATGTTAATATTATCATTATTAATTTAAAATAAGAAATAATATTACGTGATTCTCATTATTATTACTATATTACCATTGTTATTAATTTCCCACAAATTTTGTCATTTTCCATGATTATTTAATTCACCAACATTAATTAACGAATTCCCAAACACAATAGGGTGATCTCTTGCAAAACTTGGATCCAATTCACTCGCGTAATTCCTTACCAAGAAACGCAACGCAAACTAAGGTGAGTATACATGACCCATTTTCCATTTTTCACTTTTGGGTGCAATATGTATTCTATATCAAACATCACAATCACATCAAACATTTTATGCACACTCTATCCTTACTCTATGTGATACATTTTAATCATGTTTGACATGTTATGCTATTGTAAACACTCATGACTATGTGTTCATTAACTTTGCAAGCCTCCCCTAACAATGGTAGCGCTATAGGTTGAGAAACGTCCCTCTCGTTATATTAACGAGTATTGTTAGGTTAAACTATGTTAAAACCACCCTGTAGACTTTGGGTTGGACACTTTAATTGCGTTAAACTTTAGTTTGGACACGTAGAGTAACATCGTTTCGAGTATATACTGTTAACATGGTATTGTATTCACATTTGGATATGAGCAACATTTTAAAACACGTACTATGCTATGTATGAAAACTTGTATACTCGCCAACATGTTTTGTTGATTTATTTTAATACATATTGCAGGTTGATTGAACAAGAACCAAGAAACAAGCTAGGATGGCTTTAGAAACCCATTTTAGCATTTTGAATTATTGTTGAAATTTTGCTTGTTTAATTGAGACCATGTAATTCACTTTGAGTATTAATAAAATGAAATTTTGCTTGTTTAATTGAGACAATGTTGTTTTGATTTAATTTATATTGTCACATATAGTGTTATGTTGTTTTGAAATTTTGCTTGTTTAATTGAGACAATGTAATTCACTTTGAGTATTAATCAGTGATTAGGGAGTCATTTTGGACATTTTGATGCAAAGAAACATGGTTTTTGATTCGTTTTTGGGTGATTAGAGGGTTTTAGCTCGTGTTAAACCCTCTGGTTGGCGAAGATAAATTTGAAGATAGCGAAATTATTTTGAAGTCAGCGAACTTAATTTGAAGTCAGCGGAATTAATTTTGAAGACAGCGGAATTAATTTTGAAGTTAGCAAAATTAATTTTGAAGTCAGCGGAATTAATTTTGAAGACAGCGGAATTAATTTTGAATGCAGCGGATTTAGTTTGAACGCAGCGGAATTATTTTGAACGCAGCGGAATTATTTTGAACGCAGCGGAATTATTTTGAACGCAGCGGAATTATTTTGAACACAGCGGAATTATTTTGAACACAGCGAAATTATTTTGAACACAGCGAAATTATTTTGAAGACAGCAAATTTAGTTTGAATACAGCAAATTTAGTTTGAATACAACAAATTTAACTTGAATATCGCAAAATTAACAGTTTCGCCGATCAAACACAAGCGAAATTGTTAATTACCGGCGAAATAGCGTCATTGACCCTGTAGCGAATTTATCGAAGGCGACTTCGAGGACAGTGATAAAGAACCACAGCGTTTTTATCACGGTGATCGGTGAATTTAGCCAAACTAACGTGTTTGTTAATTATCTCAGCGAAATTAGCTATCTTCACTCGTGTAGGATCCATCCTCTGTCCGGCGAAGTTATTGCATTGGCGAAGTTATCGGCGAAATTGTTCTGGTTCGCTTATTTCATTCAGTTTTTCGGCGATATTATCCTCTTTTCCAGCGAAATTGTTTTTCATTTGACTACTCAGCGAAATTAGCTTCTGATCAGCAAACTCAAGTCAGGTCTTCGGCGTATTTGTGTGTGTTCCTAGCGAAATTGTTCTCAGAATCATCTTCCAGCAAAATTATTGTCTGATCAGCTTTCTTAAGTCAAAAACAAGTCAAGATGTCGTTGAATCAACTAAGTCCAATTGCTCAAGCTGAACTTGAGACCGGAACCACCACTAGACCACCAAAGTTCAACGGAGCAGAAGATTTTGGTACTTGGAAGACTCGTATCCAATCGTTCTTCGAATACATGGACTACAATCTGTGGCTCTCAATCACCGCTGGAACCCACATTCCAACGGTGGTTCGAGGAGATGCGATAGTCACTAACAATGACTCTACAACCTTCACTGATGAAGACAAGGCCCTAATCCAACGCGACCGCTGTGCACATGCCGCCTTAACCATGGCTCTGTCAACTGATGACTGTAACATGTTTGAAAAATGCAGAACTGCAAATGAACTCTGGCTCACTTTGATCGAATATTACGAGGGAAACGAAGAGCTGATTGAGAGCAAAAGAATCATGGTGCAGAAGCAATACGACCTGTTTTGTGGAATTCGTGGAGAAAGCCTTTCCGATCATATCAGTCGCTTTCGAAATATGATGACCAAGACGAAGAAGGCAGGAAATCATATCACTAACCGTGCTGCCATAAAGAAGCTTTTGGACTCACTTACAAAGGAATGGAGCCTGAAGTGCATGATGATCAAAAGGGATTTCCTCAACAATCCAAATCCTGTCACTCTAACCGATTTGATCAACACTTTGAAGGATTTTGAAATGGATGTTAACAAACGAGAAATGAATACGACTGGTTACACCCCGAAGCCTGCTCAGACTTCTGCAGGATTGAAGAACATGGCACTTCTTGCATCTGAAGGTGTCAGTCAACAAGCTTCAGACACGACTTACTTCAACGCTTCCGCAAGCGCATCAAAGGCTCCACGGTCCAGTGAAAAGACAGCTATGCTCGGTGACACTCAAGCTGAAGAGAATGCTGAAGCCAAGGAAAAAGTCAACAAAGCTCTCATGGCAAAGATCTCAAGCGAGTCATCATCAAAACAGTTTGAGAAACAAACTGCTGGAATTCCAAAGGGTGACAACATTGCTGACAAGGGTATGAAAAGCATTCTCACCTCCCCGGAGCCTGAAAAGGAAAAGAATTCTGAAGAAGCTGAAAAACTCAAGGAGCACGTTCCTAAGGAGTAATCTGATGAGAAGAAAGAGAAAGGAAAAGTCTCAGCAGCAGCAATGAAAACTGAATCTTCCAAAGAAAAAGCTGACAAAAACTTGGTAAATAGTATTCCACGTAACTTTAAAGTAAAGTTATGCACACCAGCATGCGTTGATGTCGTGGCACATTACAAATCTCTTAACCTAGAATTTGAGAGGCAAAAAGACAAAGCTTTAAAATTTAACAAGGAACTTAAACAGAACGAGGCCGCATATTAGAAAAGATTTCATCATCAACGATCTCACTGACAGACTAGAAAAAGCTTTGAACGAAAATAATAAATTACAAATTATCATAGTCAAATGGAATATCAGTCAAAAGGCCTTTACTGACATCAAAAACTGCCAACGACCAACGTATGTAAAAGACGGGATCAGGTATAAGGATAGGCAAGGAAATGAAAGAAAACGTTTCTTTCCACCACATAGCAAAAACTATGTGCCTATGCCAACTCCTCATCCCGACAATGATTTCATTGATGAAAAGGCCTCTGTAGAACAAAACGATTCTTTTAAGAATGAAACAACCGTGACGTGATGTCGTGGTCACTATCAAATTTAATCCCAAAAACAACTATAGATAGTGGTAAGAGGGTATCGAACTCAGGGAGTATGTGGAAAGTATGTCGATTGTATAGCTTTGCACTTAAACTAAAATTAAGCTAAAATGCAGAAATTAAAACTCAGTGATTTAGATTGTTGTTTTGAAAAACTAAATTAAGAACTAAGAGCAAATTGAAATTGGTTGTTTAACAGATTAGGAAAACAATGACCATCTTAGGATTCAGTTTCTTTAAACAATTGTGTGTAATTCCAACTAGAAAGACTTACATAGACATAACTCGTGTATTGATAATTGTTGTGATAAAAGGGAACAAAGTACTCGGATTATATAAACGCAAGGTTGTTTCCCGATGACCAATTAATCAATAACCAACCCTAACCCTTCCCGTGATATCTCGATTGCCAATGGCACCAAGAACGTACGATTGAGACTAGGAATTGCAATATCAATTAACACGCTACAAACGATTATGCATACACCATGATAAACAAGCAAACACAAGTTATCATTCTAGAAATTCAGAAATAAACACACAAAAGTTCAAGGGAAACCTGCACCTAAGATGATCACCGAAAGTTCTAGCCACTCATAGCTTGGTGAATCATCATAACAATCAATTCAACGTTCATACAAATCGAAAACACAAACCGAATGTTAGGAATTGTTTTGAACCAAGCCAAGACAGCCAAAATCGCCCCCAAAGTGTTTCACCAACGTCCAATGATCAGGAATCATGAAAAGACACAATAAAAATAACTTAAATGAGGCAGTTACACATTTGATCGCAGCCACCACCGTAAATTATGGTATCACCGTAATTTACGGTGAATTTCAAATTGTTACGGCCCAAAGAGACTGCCTTACGGTGGAGACCAAATGACTTTCAGGTCCACCGTAAATTACGGTGGGACCGTAATTTATGGTGGAAGCCTGAATCTTGTGTTTTGTTCTTCTTTTGCTCCGCACCTCCAACCCGTTCGACTCGAGAGCTTCCAAAGCTGCATTTTTCCTCTCTTTAAGCCTCCAAGCTGTACCTGAGACATAAACAACAGTAGTTACCTAATTCAAGATAATTACGCACATAAATGGGGGATAAACTTGTGTTTTAGCATGCAAAGGGTTGTCCAACGGACCACCTGTCACATCCCCACACTTAACCGTTGCTTGTCCCAAAGCAACTCATCAACTCAGTTTCTAAACAAAGTGATCAACGTAAACCAAGCAAAACAAGCAATCTTTTTGCTAACCCCTTTTTAACACCCAACCAATGCACCCCTCTCTAAATCTCTCCTCTCGGCTACAATTGAATACTAGCAACGATAAGCTAGACACACAATAGGCAAACGGGTGGTTACACAATCATAGGCTTGTACCTAAATCAATCCTTCTCCTATAAGTGCCAAACATGAATGCAAATCAAAGGGACTTCAAGGTTGTAACGTGGCTAGGTGTATAGGTAGGAAATGGGATATATATGAAGTAGCGAAAATTTGGCCCGGTCTTTTTATTACACAAATAAACAAAATAACAACTACCAAACTAACTACTAAATACAAGACAGCTAACATCCTTTCTTTTCATTTTTCATATTTTTTTTTCTTTTCTTTCTTTTTTTTCTTTTTTTTTCGTTTATTTTTCTGCTTTTTTTTAGAGAAAATAACCATGCAATAAAGCATCACATATCTACATCACATTACTACAACTACTACTAATACTAAAAGACCGGGTCAAATTGGGCAAATTTTTAGGTAAGTAGCTAGGGGTAGCAAATGATAAGCTTTAAGGCACAAAATTGGGCAACTAAATGTCCAAACCCCCGCCCCTCTCACTACCATGCTCATATATAAAACTTATGAGGTCCAACCCCCCAAATCCCACACTCGCTCACACCAATGATGAGGCTACCTAAATGCCCTTATCCTTTCTACATTCATGTCTAACTAAGGACTCAAATCGCATTCAAGCACAAGTTCTAATGTACCCCCACCCATAGCCACTCTCATCAAAGATAAGCATTATTTATATACAAGTGTGGCTACAATTCTTACCAAGAATGAAAAAGGTATCTAGGGTTGCTGGTGCACTATTTGGGGTTAAATTAGGGCGTTCAAATTTTCACATCGCTTCGCTTGGCTCAAAATTTTCAAAATCTTCAAAAATTCCAAAAATTCCCCCCATCCCCACACTTGGGATACATTGACCCCAATGTATGGCTTTAGGAGACTTTGATCACTAAATTCATTCAACATCACAACAAGCTTCTTCACTCAAACCACAAATTTCTTTTTGTATTTTTTTTATTTTATATTTTTTTTACTTTTTTTTTTAAAAAAAAAAACACACATGACACCACCAACGAGCACCATCCCAAACTCAACAAAACAATCATACACCACCCAACCGCCCAACCAAAATCAAAATAAAACTACAAATATGCACAAATTATACAAAAGAGAGAACACCACCTGACTAATAGTAGCGCAGTCCTGGAGGTCCAAAAATGGAAGACATCATGTCATTCCATTCTCCAAATCCGAACGCGCCGCTGCTACTCCCTCCTTGTTGTTGGGCTCCCTCTTGCTGCCTCGGGTCAATCCATTGTGAGTGGTGAAGTGGTGGAGTCGGATATGAGACACTACCATCATAAGGCGGTAACGAGGCATAATCCACATGTTGTGGATCCTCAACAACCGGCCTTCCGGCATGCCAATCTGCATGCATCCTCCTCGCTTGATCGTCGAAGTACCTATTATTCGTGTCCACCTCTCGGGAATACGCAAATGTGCGGTTCCATGCCTCAGTACGATCAAGATTTTGCTTCAAAGAACGTTCAATACTTGCACTCATCATGGTATTTTGGTCATATAACGTCCGCTCCGGACCCGACCATGTATCGAAGACAGAAGCCGGAGGACGTTGGTTTGCTATTACTTCTTGCATGGTACCTTCATACGCCCACCCGGGCACATAAGATCGCTCAGTATAATCGTAGAAAGCACCACCAAAACCTCCACCATGACCCCCTTGACCCACATTCAAATTCACACCGCCTTGCGGTTGCTCCTCATAATCTTCATCCCCACTTGGGATCTCCGCTTCACTCTCGGGTTCATCCTCTTCACCCGGTAACAAATCTCTCGCATTCGCCTTAAGAGCTCTCCATCTTTGACCCTCGGATTTTAACTTGTGATACCGCTCCGATTGGGTATATGTCCAACCACTTCCCATTTTGTCTAACGTAAACGGTTGGTGCCTCTTTGTTACCCCTCGATCCTCCGAAGTAAGAGCTTTCTGTTGTTTCATCAACCCCGTGATGATCCTACAATATGGGACAATGTCCCTTCCATACTTATTTCGGCATATCCATAGGTGATGCATAATCAGATAGCGTATCGGAAAACGTGGAGACCCATGCATTAGCGAATAGAGGACAGGTACCTCCGGATATCTCACCTGTTCCTTATCCCCTCTGCGCGGAATAACATTGAGAACACAAATGGCTAGCAATAACTTAGCTTCTATCTTCAAATTCTTCCGGTATAGAATACCACTGTATGTACCGGGTAAAAATATTGCTGCCAACATATCATTCCAACGAACATGTTTCTCCGGTTTAAGCAAGAGGTCATCGAGAGTGGGAACCATGTAATCACGAGCCGGGAGACTGTCATACTTCCCGAGCTTCTTCAATGTGTCAAATGACATCTCCACCGGTACCCCGTGCACCTCACCAATCAACTTCATCTGTGATGGCTTGTTAAAATTGTGACATTTCAAGGTCGCCATCCATTCCTGTATCTCGGTCATAAACAAGTTGCTTTTGTCTTTATCGAAACATTTGAGCTCCGATTCCCATCCTAACGCTCGAAATTTATCAAACACCCCAAATTGTTGAAACTCCACTTCCCGAACTTCTCGTTCACAAATGAAGGCCGCCGCCTTGTTCTTCAACTTATTCATGCTGTCATGGTAGAGTGTCGGTTGCCACTCCTCTGCTTGATCATCTAATGGACCCGAATTCCATACCGGTTTATCATGTGGATCCAACTCCATTCCTTCTTCACTCCCACTCTCGCTTTCACTTATCCGACCCACATATTGCCTTTTCCGCGGTTGTTGTTCCACTTGTTTGCCTTTCCCTTTTGATGATGACGAGCTAGATCCCGCTTTTTCCTTTGTCTTAACCATTTTCCTACACACATTAGACAAACAACAAAAGCAAACAACAAAATTAGGCCCCTTCCTCCAAAACATCCCCACACTTGCTTGTTACTATGGTTGTAGATGTTAGTGAACTACAATGTATAAGTTTTTCAAAAATTTGGGCATGGTGTCTCTACAATGTAGAAAACCCCCAAAAGTTCACTACTTTACTAAACATCCTACATCTACAACCATACTCATGTTCAAGAACAATTAGTAAATAACACTATGAACAAGCAAGTGGTTTTGTGAACAAACATCACAATAACCTCAATCTTCACAATGCACCATCAAAATACACAAATTAAACTTCCATACCTTGATTTGAAGATGCTAAAGTGCTTGTGAAACAAAAACTCCAAAAACCCCCAAAAATTTTCGAACTAGGGTTTGGGATTCGGACCTAAAAACAGTGTTTTCTTGTAAATCTCTTGTCAAAATCAGAAACTACGTGAAAAATTAGTCAAGATAGACTCTGATTTCACTTAGTTTGGACAAGAATTGAAGAAGTTATGGAGGATTGAAGGTTGGGGAAGAAGAAGGTTTGTTGTGGGTCTTGAGAGATGATAGTGATAGATGAGAATAGATTGTGTGGTTAGGGGAACTTCACGTGACCAGATTGTGTTTTATTATTATTTTTTTTATATATACGGAACCCTGAACGACGGAAAGAAATTTTCTCCGTACCGTAAATTACGGTCTCACCGTAATTTACGGTGAAACCTGGACTTCAATTCTCCGCCGTAAAGCAGTAGGTTTATGCCGTAAAGCCCCAAGTTCTCCCATTCCCACCGTAAATTACGGTAATACCGTAAATTACGGTGGAAACTGGGCATGTCTCCTTTTGCCAAAAATTGAGTTTTTAAGTGAAAATTTTTATATTTTTTTAATTTTTTCGATTTTTTATGTTTTTTTTTCAAAAACTTATAAAAATTACCCTACCCCCTCAAAAATCCCGTGTTGTCCTCAACACAATGTTAGAGTAATTCGTGACCCGAACGTCCCCACACTTGTTTCAAACACGGATTTCGAGAAAATACGGCAATTGTGCAAATTATACAAAACAAAATAAAACTATGTACACTACCAAACCTGGGCCTCTCATGGTTGTTCCTCATCGACCGGGCGCAAGATGTAGCCCGCTTTGTCAAGCTCCAAGTTGTTGATGCCGTTTCCCTCCAAGTATGGCTTTAAGCGGTGACCGTTCACCGTTTGTTGTTTCAATGTTTGCTCGTCTTGGATGTCTACATCACCAAATCTCCCAACTCTCCGAACGACATACGGGCCCATCCATTTGCTTTTAAGCTTTCCCGCAACATCTTGAGTCTTGAGTTGTACAACCACACTTTTTGACCCACTTCGAACGTTTTCTTTCTCAATTTCGCATCATGTACTTTCTTGAGCTTGTCTTTATAAGCTGATGCACATTCATACGCCTCATCTCGAATTTCTTCTATCTCGCTTAACTGCAACTTTCTCATCTTTCCCGCCTCATCATAATCTGCGTTTACCGTCTTAATCGCCCAATGTGCTCTATGCGCCAACTCTATTGGCAAGTGACAACCCTTACCATACACCATCCGGTAAGGCGTTGTGCCAATAGGAGTCTTGTAGGCCGCTCGGTATGCCCACAATGCATCGTCTAACTTGCTCGACCAATCCTTTCTATCCGTTCTTACCGTCTTCATGAGGATCTCTTTGATTTGACGGTTGGACACTTCGACTTGTCCACTCGTTTGCGGATGGTAAGGTGTGGCAATCCGATGATTCACGCTATACCTCTTCAATAATTTCCCGAAGTTGAAGTTCTTGAAATGCGAACCACCATCACTTATAATAACCCGCGGGATGCCAAAACGAGAAAAGATGTTGGATTGAACAAATTTACAAACAACCGAATGGTCATTTGTTCGTGTTGCAACAGCTTCAATCCACTTCGAGACATAATCCACCGCTACCAAAATGTATAGAAAGCCATTCGAATTAGGAAAAGGGCCCATAAAGTCTATACCCCATACATCAAATATCTCTACAACCAAGATTGGTTGTAAAGGCATCTCATCCCTCTTCGATATGCTTCCCATCTTTTGACAATTTACGCAATTTCTAGCAAATTCACAAGCATCTTTGAAAATTGTGGGCCAATAGAACCCACATGAAAGAACCCGATAGCCTGTTTTGTGCCCACTAAAATGACCCCCACATGCGGACGAATGAGCATGGGTCAAAATTTCCAACACTTCTGTTTCGAGCACACACCTTCGTATAACTTGATCCGGTCCAATCTTGAAGAGATTCGGTTCATCCCAAATGTATTGCTTTACTTGGACCATGAATTGTTGTCGACGCTTTTTGGTCCAATGACTTGGGATGGCACCCGTGGCTAAATAGTTGACATAATGAGCATACCACGGTGCAACGAAAGTGGAAACGGCTAAAAGTTGCTCGTCGGGAAAACTTTCATTAATTTCGCTCACATCATCGGTTCCTTCCACTGGAATCCGAGACAAATGATCCGCCACTACATTCTCACTTCCCTTTTTGTCTCGGATTTCTAGATCGAACTCTTGTAACAATAAGACCCACCGAATCAAACGAGGCTTCGCGTCCTTTTTCTCCATCAAGTACCGGACCGCGCTATGATCCGAATAAACCACCACTTTGCTTCCCCAAATATACGAGCGAAACTTATCCAAAGCATACACCACCGCTAGTAATTCCTTCTCGGTTGTGGTGTAGTTAAGTTGTGCTTCGGATAAAGTCTTACTCGCATAGTAAATCACCACCGGCTTTCTATCAACCCGTTGACCCAAAACTGCACCAATAGTGGTGTCGCTTGCATCACACATTATCTCGAACGGCTTTGACCAATCCGGTGGTTGCAAAATAGGAGCTTTGACCAAGTGTTCCTTCAAAACAGTGAAAGCTTGCATACACTCGTTAGTAAAATCAAATGGGACATCTTTTAATAACAAATTGCATAAGGGTTTTGTGATAACACTAAAACCCTTAATGAAACGTCTATAAAATCCCGCGTGTCCCAAGAACGACCTTACACCCTTAACATTTTTCGGAGGTGGCAAAGATGATATTACCCGTATTTTTGCCTTATCCACCTCCATCCCCCTTTCAGAAATTACATGACCCAACACAATGCCCTCTTGCACCATGAAATGACTTTTCTCCCAACTTAGCACTAAATTTTTCTCAACACATCTTTTTAACACTTTTTGTAATTCATTGAGACAAGCATCAAAACTAGTGCCAAAAATGGAGAAGTCATCCATGAATACTTCGAGCGACTCTCCAACCATGTCCGAGAAAATACTCATCATACATCGTTGGAAAGTTGCCGGAGCATTACACAAGCCAAATGGCATTCGCCTAAAGGCAAAAGTGCCATATGGACATGTGAAGGTGGTCTTGTGTTGGTCATCCGGGTGTATGGCGATTTGGTTGTAACCCGAATACCCGTCTAAAAAACAATAGTATTTTTGACCCGATAGTTTCTCAATAATTTGATCAATGAATGGTAGTGGGAAATGATCCTTAGAAGTGGCGGCATTCAATTTCCGGTAGTCAATACACACACGCCACCCGGTAACCGGTCGGGTGGCAATTTGTTCACCACTTTCATCTTTGACTACTTGAATGCCGGCCTTCTTAGGCACAACTTGGGTGGGACTCACCCAAGCACTATCCGAAATTGGATAAATAATTCCCGCATCCAACCATTTAATTACCTCTTTTTTAACTACCTCCCGTAGGTTCGGATTCAATCGCCTTTGAGCCTCTCGTGTCGGCTTTGCATCTTCAGTGGTAATGATCTTATGCATGACAATGGATGGACTAATTCCTTTGAGGTCGGCAATCGTCCATCCAATAGCTCCCTTGTTCTCTTTTAAAACCTCCAACAATGCTTGCTCTTGTGCCAATTCCAAATTAGAGGCAATAATGACCGGTAAAGTGTCATTATCCCCTAAAAACACATACTTCAAGTGGCTAGGCAAGTCTTTGAGCTCCAACTTTGGCGGTTCCTCCAATAATGGTTTCGTACCCGAATCGATCTCCGCCGGTAGACCTTCAAATTGATGAGTCCATGGCGGTCTACCTTCTTTCAACGCCATTGCATCTTGCGTTTCCTCTTCAACCCGGAGTGCATAAGCATGTACCTGTTCAGAAAAATCACACAGGCAAATATCCAAACCATCCTCCTCATACTCATGCGGGTTGCATCCGTCAACTATATCTGCCATGAAACACTCATCAACACCATTAGCATTAGAATTGTTAGTAAAAACATTCAAACGCATTTTTCTATTTCCAAAAGCCATATCAACTGTACCAAATCTACAATCAATAATAGCATGTGCGGTGCTCAAAAATGGCCGACCCAAAATTATATTTTGTTGTTGCTTAGGGTCCGCCGATGAGTAATCCAAGACTAAAAAGTCAACCGGGTAATAAAACTCATCAATTTTTACAATTACATTTTGAACCATACCCCGAGGTAGCTTATGAGACAAATCGGCCAAAACAACCGTTGTCTCCACCCTTGCTAACGGACCAAAGTCATATTGGTCATATAAGCCCCCCGGTAAAATGCTAACCCCGGCTCCAAGATCTAGCAACGCCTTAGCCATTTGAAAATTTCCAACTTGTATATTAATCAATGGCGTGCCCGGATCTTGGAGCTTAGGAGGAAGCTCCCCATTTAAAACTGCACTCACTTGCCCGGTTAAATCCACCCGCTTAGGCACTTTCTTTTTGTTTTGCCTTTTTTGTGTACATAATTCTTTTAAAAATTTTGCATAAGCGGGGACTTGTTTTATTGCATCGAGGAGTGGGAGATTTATTTTCACTTGTTTAAACATGTCCCACATCTCTTCCTTTTGGGGACCTCTCGACACAATAAAATTTTTCTTTCCCGGGTCAAGTAAGGCCGATGGAAATGGAACTTGACTCGGTTCACCCTCTAGTTTTTCATTCTTTTCGTTTTCACCCAAACCCGGTTTTTTAACAATTGTTTCTTTTGGTTTAACCGGTGAAACTTCATCATCACTTTCATTACCCGTGACATCCTCAACTACCCCCTCAACCAATTCGGGTGACAAATTGGCTTTGAACTCTTTTCCACTTCTTAAAACACTAACATGATTAATATTAACGTTACCTCGTGACGAACCATGTGAAGGGTTTACCTTAGTGTCGCTTGGAAGTTGACCCTTACTTTTCTTCAATTCAGCCACATCGGTTGCTAATTGACCCATTTGGGTTGTTAGTGATTGGATGCTTTTGTCACGAACCTCATCCTTCTGCATTCGAACTTCATCGAGTTGGTTCCGTTTTTGCATCTCCATTTGCATGCTCTTTAGCATCTCCATCATCTCGTTTCCACCCGAGGACCCCCCTTGTTCTTGACCCGTTTGGTATTGTTTTTGATATCCTTGGTTGTTTCCGCCTCGGTATCCACCTTGGTTATTGTAAGATTGGCGTGAACCAAAGTTACCTTGACTACCTTGAAAGTTCGGGTTGGCTTGATTTGAAGGGTTCCCATACCGAAAATTCGGGTGATTCCTCAATCCAGGGTGGTAGGTATTAGAGTTCATGTTCAAACCATCATCTATGGCGTGCACTTGAGGTCGGGCAATGGCCGGTCGGGCTCTTCTTGAGGCTTGAGCTTTCCTCTTTGATGTAGTTGCCATGCTTTCCAAGAACTCCCAATCATCGCTCTCGTAATAAAACCCTGTTTTGCCTTAGCGTTCTTTCGATTTCTGGATCAAATGACAATGGTGACGCTTTGTGAGAGCCTCTAGTATGCATGCACCTGTAGAACCTGCACACTAAACACACCAGTGTAAACCCGAAAATAACAAGACAAAACTAATAAACTGACACACGTTGCGCACTATTCCCCGGCAACGGCGCCAAAATTTGACGTGATGTCGTGGTCACTATCAAATTTAATCCCAAAAACAACTATAGATAGTGGTAAGAGGGTATCGAACTCAGGGAGTATGTGGAAAGTATGTCGATTGTATAGCTTTGCACTTAAACTAAAATTAAGCTAAAATGCAGAAATTAAAACTCAGTGATTTAGATTGTTGTTTTGAAAAACTAAATTAAGAACTAAGAGCAAATTGAAATTGGTTGTTTAACAGATTAGGAAAACAATGACCATCTTAGGATTCAGTTTCTTTAAACAATTGTGTGTAATTCTAACTAGAAAGAGTTACATAGACATAACTCGTGTATTGATAATTGTTGTGATAAAAGGGAACAAAGTACTCGGATTATATAAACGCGAGGTTGTTTCCCGATGACCAATTAATCAATAACCAACCCTAACCCTTCCCGTGATATCTCGATTGCCAACGGCACCAAGAACGTACGATTGAGACTAGGAATTGCAATATCAATTAACACGCTACAAACAATTATGCATCCACCATGATAAACAAGCAAACACAAGTTATCATTCTAGAAATTCAGAAATAAACACACAAAAGTTCAAGGGAAACCTGCACCTAAGATGATCACCGAAAGTTCTAGCCACTCATAGCTTGGTGAATCATCATAACAATCAATTCAACGTTCATACAAATCGAAAACACAAACCGAATGTTAGGAATTGTTTTGAACCAAGCCAAGACAGCCAAAATCGCCCCCAAAGTGTTTCACCAACGTCCAATGATCAGGAATCATGAAAAGACACAATAAAAATAACTTAAATGAGGCAGTTACACATTTGATCACAGCCACCACCGTAAATTACGGTATCACCGTAATTTACGGTGAATTTCAAATTGTTACGGCCCAAAGAGACTGCCTTACGGTGGAGACCAAATCACTTTCAGGTCCACCGTAAATTACGGTGGGACCGTAATTTACGGTGGAAGCCTAAATCTTGTGTTTTGTTCTTCTTTTGCTCCGCACCTCCAACCCGTTCGACTCAAGAGCTTCCAAAGCTACATTTTTCCTCTCTTTAAGCCTCCAAGCTGTACCTGAGACATAAACAACAGTAGTTACCTAATTCAAGATAATTACGCACATAAATGGGGGATAAACTTGTGTTTTAGCATGCAAAGGGTTGTCCAACGGACCACCCGTCACACCGCTAATATTCCTAAAAGTAATGCAGATTCATTTGTGTGTAAAGAAGATGTGTGCGATAAGGATGAAGACTACGGCGGTTCAAAAATAGGAATAGGCTATTCATGCGACAGTTATTCCACTGTTAACTGGTTCGCCTGGAACTGTGATAAGAGAAACAATATTCCAGATGACTGTAAGGGCCATGTGCCTACATTTAAGACCCATGATCATGAACGTGTTATGTTTGAATGTCATGATTTAAATTCTGCATTTTGTGATGATAAAAATGTGTGTGAATCTCCTATATTTGTGCCAGAATTGAAAAGGAACAGTTTTGGAAAATTCCTCACCGAGGAAATTCCAGAATTTATTCCATCTCGAACAGGTATGACAGATTTAGAAAGGGAAGTCACTGAAGAAAGCAGCAAAGAAGATTCAAGCTTTTCTGCCTCAGAAAAGGAAAAAGAAACAAGCTTTTCTGCCTCAGAAAAGGAAGAAGAAACAAGCTTTTCTGCCTCAGGAAAGGAAGAAGAAACGTCAAATTCTAATGAAGAGCAAAAATCAGAAACTTCAAGTGAAGATCAAACAACAAAAGGTGAGAGCTCCGAAGATTCAAGTGACGAAACAAATTCAGAAAGTTCAAGTGAAGATCCAAGCTGCAGTGATTCAAGTTACGAAGCAAGTGAAGAACAAAATTCAAGTGAATATCAAACATCAGAAAGTTCATCAGATTTCGACAACGATGAAGAATGTTCAGAAGATGAAAGTCGAGTTGACAAGAAAGTGAAGAAAGGAGAAAGCTCAAGACACTCATCACATACATCATCTTCCAACACCAAAAGACCCAGACGCAAACGATGTTTTCGCTGTGGTCATTTAGGACATACAGCGAAACATTGTAAAACCAAGAATTTTCCTAAACCAGAATATGATTTTGTCAAAAATTTCACATATCAGCTTGATTATCTTAAGCAATATGTTAAAAATCTAGTTAATTCAACAGCTTATTTTTGGAAACAAAAATAGGACATCGTGGCTCAAAACCATGATAGATTCAAAATGAAGCAAGTCTGGGTTCCCAAATCAATCTAATTTGTGTATATTCTTGTATTTCAGAATAAACTCCAGAAATGGCTTCGAATGCTCATGGAATACATTTGGCATGTCGAAAGCGGATGTTCAAGACACATGACAGGCCTGAAGGAGCTTCTGAAGAATTTTCGTTTTATTGATGGTGATTGCGTGTCTTTCGCTGGAGACGAGAAGGGAGGAAAGATCGTTGGAATAGGAGTTGTGATGTCTGAAACCCTCACGTTGGAAAATGTCAACTATGTTCCAGAATTGTGCTACAATCTCATGAGTGTATCACAAGTCTGTAATAAAGGAATATCGGTGCTTTTCAACGACATGGAACGCTTGTTTCTCAAGCCTGAATATGTCGTTCCTGCAGAAATGATCATGCTTACTGCTCCAAGACACAACAACACACACATGCTCAACATGAAAAACGTCAAGACAAATGATAACCTGACCTGTTTGATCTCAAAGGCTTCAGAATCGGAGTCACTGCTTTGGATACAAAATCAGAGCACACCACGCCTACAGTTGTTGTTCACAAGTTCTCTGGATACAAAATCAGTCGTTAGATTATGGAATCAACATCATTAAGACTCCTATATTCATCGACAATAAGGCATGTCTGGGAATTGTGAAGAATCCCATCCACCACTCCAGAACAAAGCATATTGAAATCCGAATTCATGCAATTCGAGATGCATACGAGAAGGGGTACATTCAAGTGGTGCCAATGGATACAACATAGCAGCGAGCCGACATTTTCACGAAAGCTTTTGATAAAATCCGTTTCAACCAGCTGGTAACCTGGTTGGAAATGGTAAATTTCCTTGAATGGAAATGAATCTTGTGATCCAAAATCATTCGTAAATACTCTATCTTTTGTCAATAATTAAAAAAAAACGTTTGTTGAAAGAAAAATAAGTATCGTGAAGCGTCGCCTACCAAAAAGATTTTCTGACTTTTAAAATTTTATTTTCAGGCAACGGACTTTCGAAAATAAAGATTTTAGGGGGATATTCCAGAAAATCCAATATTAGATGCTTGTGTCTGACTCCTGTTAGAAGAAATGATAGAAAATTGCTAACACTTTGTCATTTCTTGCAAAACAGAAAACAAAAAGAAATCGGGGTACCAAGCAACGATGTGTCGGTAGATTTAGCAACACCGACGAGTAAACCGCTGTTAGGGAGCAAAACATAACGTCTACACAAGGATTCTGGCTTTTCTCAGACATTACGCATCTTGTGGGTAACACGTTGTGGCATATGGCTTAATGGTCTTAAATCTTGCATTGACAGATTGCCAAAGTCTGAGATTTCGGGTCTTTATATTGGTGTTTCATTCGGGATATCATAGTCATTCTTCTGCTGCATCCAGATACATGCTGACCTAGACGCTATGATATCTTTTCTTAATAAGTGCCTTAAAAAAAGGAGGCCAAAACCCTTTCATAATAAGTGCCAAAATTGGCCAAAAACTTAGATAGATCAGTTTGGTCTCTCTGCTGTACGGAAGTACTGACCTGTTCACCAAACTATCTGTCTCAGCCCTCGGTAGTTCTTGGGATCTCTGTTGTACGAAAGTACAGACCTGATCTCCGCTCTATCATTGAAAAGAATGAATCCAATATACTCACCTGTTATGAGGAATCTTTGCGCATACCTTGATCGCGGGGGTGTGTCCTCATGTGGGACTCACGAGCGTAATGTCTCTATTCAAAATAGCTTGTGTGGGGGCCATTGAAGACTTGTCAATATTACCAAAAAAACATGATAAAAGTGCTCTCCGAAGGCATGTTGAAACAAGGATGCATGGATTTAAGCGGACAAACATACTGGCAGTTTTTCTTGTGCCGTGGTTAGTAAATAATAATTATAATAAATAAGAAATTGGCAAGTGTTGGCAATATGATCTTCTGCAGGTAAGTCGGCGAGCATCGAATGTTACAAGAAAATCCGCATCAAACGGAACCTCCCAGAGCTGAAAATTCGAAGTTCGGAGTCAAAATGGCCCAAATTTTATTAATTTTGTGAATATACGTAATTTAGAATATTTTAACCAAAACTGGGCACGTTTTACGAGAAAGTTTGAAATCCACGAGCGAAATTAAAATAGTTTTGAAAACAGACTTATGGCGGCGAAATTAAGATACCAGCGAAATTATTAAATTTCGCTGGATATCAAATCTTCTCTATAAATATCTTCCTAACCGTCATTTTTCAAAATTTTCGAAATCCATTTCATCATCTTCTTCTCTAATCTCTGGACAATTTCTCAAAATCTGTCACAAGTTTCATTTGCGTTCAAAGATTCTCAGAATGGTGAAGAACATTGAATGGGATAAAACGCCAAAGCACAATCAAAGCATCAATCTCGAGCAGGTTCCACAGGTTTTCCAAGATGCAGCTAGATGGGTTAGATCAAGCAGAATAGGCTACGCAGTCGAAACAACTGTTAAAGTATATAGAATCCACATTTGAGAGTTCTGGGAAAATGCGAAGCCTGAAACAATCAATAACGCCAGAGGGATATCTTCAACTCATTCGTCTTCTGTCAGATTGGTCCAGGGGTAGTTTCATCAGTAAGAGTTGGGACCGTTATCGATCGGCTGAGTTATCTACATGGGCGTCAATAAATCTGTAAAACGTTCAAAGCCTGGGTAGATGGAACTGTGTTATCCACTCGTTATGCTGCAGGGGTAATATTGTCATTTTGTTGAGTTGCTGGTACTTTGTGTACTTATGGTAGGTACTATGCATGCTCGGGTCCTATTATTCGAAATGCTCGGGACTGGGTTAATGGTTTGGCTGATTTAGTTGCTGCGTTTATGGTTCGGAAGGCCCAAAAAGCTTGTTGCTAGCTATGTCAAAACTGGGTTGGATTTATCCCGTTCAGGCCTACCACAACTGGGTTACTGGCGCTGATCTACTGGCCTGGTTGGTTCTCTATATTGTCAGATTTGGCGATGGCCCTTTGGTGGGTTTCTCATGTGAAGGCCAGGCCCCATAGCCTGAAAATGGGCCTGGTTTATGGTTCGCTGAAGGCCCTGTTATGGTGCTTGAATTATAGCACTAATTGGTTAAAAGCTAGGAACAAGTCTTCTGAGTTGGGCATTGGCAAGTCTCCAAAGGCTGAAGGTCCTCATTTGTGTGCTCAAGTCTCCATCCCGGGTTGTAAAATGCGGTTTGGGCCTGTGTTATTGGGCTGGGGATATGGCCGATGGGGCCGTTGTTTGGGCTCCTGGTCTATAATAGTCATGGGTGTCACAAAATATAACCCGATTATGAGAAATGTTAGGAATGTTTGTGGTTAAAATACGAGGTGGCGTGATTCAATACTTCCAGACTGGATTTGATCTCTTTACTCTTCCTAGGTGGGATTTACGTGAGCTTGGCCGTCTGGATATTCTAAATCCAGATGAAAGAAGCATTGGCGGAGACTTTGAGCGCCTGATCGCTAAAGAATGCAACAAGGGTTTCCCTAATCACAGGCCACAGCGTCCAAGACGGAGAGTGTCGAAAACAACTATAGATCCAGTGACAGGGAAAGGAAAGGTGACGTGGGTGATTAACCCTGCTAAAGTGGTCACGAGAATCAAGCTTCCTGAAGAGGTTCCCGTTTCCCTCAAAAATTTCAAGAAATGGTTTTATGATAGCAAAACTGGCGAAGCTGTGATCAGATCCAACGAAAACGTGGATATTCGAATTTTGGATCCTATGGACGTATTTATGTTTGGACTCTCCGATCTAACGGTGTTGAATACAAGCCGTATAAATGTTGGAGCTGGAAATGCAAATTTTGAGGAGGCCACGCTATTTCAGCGAGCGGTAGAAAGAGCCTGGAAGTTAAAGAGAGAAATGCTGGATCTGGTAGACAAAATCGAGAAAAGAAAAGAAACCGAAGAAAAGAAGAAGGAAGCAAGGAAGAAAAAGAAGCATGAAAGAAAGAAAGAACTTCTACTTCAACAACTGAACCCACCACAACCTCACGAACAACACCATCACCTTCGGCCTCATCCACATATGAGGCCACTATGGAGGATCCGCCAACAAGTGAAGCTGTTACTACTCAAGAAACTCCAGTTGCACCAATTGAGACTCAAGCACCACCTGAAACGACAATGCATGAAGACAATCCCAAAGAGCCCGAAAAGCCAGCTACAGAGAATCCAGTGGAAACAACTGAAGAATGAGAAGACAAGTATGCAACGATCTAGGGGGGATATTGTTGGAACTTTTGAGATCGTTCATACTTGTACTGGATTAGTTTTATAGCTGTTTGTAGCTAATTTAATAGTATAGGGGCTTATTTTGTAATTTCATGGAATTAGAAATCCTGACTTAGTGTAGTTAAGATTCCAACAAATTTATAAATTTGCTAGCAAGTCAGGCACTATATATAGCCCAAGCATTGTAACCTAGCTAAGCTTTTGGCTCTTTGGTGAATGAAGTGTTGTTTACATTAAATCTCTAGATTGTGTGCTCAAATCAGATTTCCAAGGTGCTTTATTGATTCATATACTTGTTTGGATTCAATACAACACTTGTTGTATTCATCAATCCATTAGCTTCATCTTCATTCTTGATCTTTCTTGACTTTTTCATAGTTCAAACACTTAATCAATAGGTGTTTTGGACTAAAACAACCAACCACTGTGATCCGGATTGATATTGGGAACTACAGGGGTTGTTAAGGGCTTTACTTCACGTGTCCCAGTGGGGATATGTGTTGCACATTCTACAACTCGCAGTCACGTCTGTGCATATTTCTCTGTCGATAACCTACTTGTCTTCACTTTGTACATGTTACATGTTGGTTATGCGTAAACGATTTCGAACTCTATTATTACTATCAAACTTGTATGCTCACCTTTACACTATGTGTATTGACCTTTATTTTAACGTATGTGACAGGTGCTTAGGATGCTTGCTTGCTATGTGGAATCAAGTAGGAAGAGTCTTTGAAATAAACAAATTAATAAAATTTGAGTTGTTGGAATGTATAATTTGTCTTTGAGAACAATGTCTGTAATAACTGTTTTTATTTTATATGTTTGTGGCATGGGACATGAACCTTTAATATATTATAACTAATAGTTGTTATGGATTCTCCTGGACAATATGTTTCGCTCAGTGCCGCGCCCTGATGATTCCGCCATCGGTTGGGGTGTGACAATTTTGATATCTCTCATGTAAGTGGTATCTCCGAAATTCATTATATCAAAAAATGTGTGAGAAATTATTTGACTTGTGTAACATATACTTATCCAAAAAGTGTTATCTATATAAGGACAAGTTTACATTAGTTTCTCCCACTCATCTTGAGGTAGGTACATAAATCCACTTAATTCTTGATGAAAAGAATGCATTAAGATTCCATCACATTTTGATGTTTGCCTTAAACCCATACATGGAATTAATTGGCTTACAAAGTAAGTGTTCTTGACCTTCAGTTTAGAACTTTCAGGTTGTTTTATGAACATGTAAGTCTTTGTTTAAGGAAAGTTGTTTTAATGTTCATATAATGTAGCTCTAAATGATTATAAGCCACTAGAACAACAATGATCCTCAAAGAAACATTTTGTAAGAAAGGTAAGATGATTCTTTGATAAAAAATTCTCTTCTGAGCATAAACTTTAACAATCAATCATACTTTTAGCGTCTTAACGTTTGCATTCAGATTTTGTTTAGTGAGGAACACCCTTAGGTAATTCAACCAAATCCCAAACGTTAAAATCAAATTTGCTAATAACAATTCTTATTCCATTTAGAAAATTGATTGATGCTAATGGCTTAAATAGAGGAAGTAGGACCAGTAAACTTTCTAATATCAATTTCAACTTCAATCAAGGAGGATACATAATCATCAAAGTTAAACCTAGATGACCTCCGTAGTTGATTATTGGGTTGTATTATGAGTTTCAGTTTTATGGATTAACTCTTGATTAAGTTGCTATCACTTTCAAGATTCTAAGTGTGTAAGAGTTGGTGGAGTATGGTGTATAAGAGGTGTAATCGGAGTAAAATTCAATAAGTCTCTTCCCCCCCGCCTCTTCTACTTCTTGCAAGTCGTGATAAGGACTTTTACTACTCCCACTAATTTCTGAAATCATTAGAAATTTAACATGCTTATGGTCAACATTAGAAGGCCAATAGATTCTAATAGAGAAATAAGTTAATGATGTAACTCATTGTAGTTTTCTGTTTGAGGATGATAAATTTGGTAAGAAATCTGAGTGTGCCCACGTTTAAGCACACAGTGAAACTTTTGTTAGAGTAGCAGTAGATTCTTAAAGAGAAAATTTGTGAAGGAGCAATGTCTTGTACAAGAGGTACAAATTGAGGTAACAACAAGTTTTCACTCCCTTACCTCTTGCAACTCTCGCAAGTTAAGATTAAGACACTTAATGCTCCCACTAACCTTTTAGATCTCTAGGAATGCTACAAGATAAGTTTCAATGATGTACGTGCTGTGGGAACATGTCATATATGTTAGACTTGATTTCTTAATGTCCAGATGTTTAAAAAAAACGAGGGACATATTTAGAAGTACTCATAGTATATATGAACTAATTTCTTTAATAAATTGATCCATGGGAGACATGTTAAATACAAGTAAATATTATTTGAAATGATAAATGAATTATGTCTGAATATTTCATTTTGGGATAAGTTCTAATAAAATATAATTTCTTATGGAACTTGATTTATTCCCTTAGCCATTTAATTATTAAGGTTAACACATGCTCGTAAGTCACTAAGAATGAGATTTGATAATATTTCATCATTCATTAACCTAGTCATGATTTCTCATGAAATTTGGCCTCGGTGGATGAAGTTTGTAGGGCTCATTTTTCTTTTGTTAAATTTTCATTTTCATGATAACAAAAGGTTGTGAAAAAGTGTAGTATCATCTAGTTCTATCTTATAAGGTTTCTATCCAGATTGAGATGACAAATAATATGAGAGTTTAAGGTAAGAGTGACTTTGTTTTAACCATGCAAACTTCACAACTGTCATAATGTAGCTTTTATATTGATACTAAATTCTGAATAATCTACAGAATATACAAGGTATCATAAAGCCTAATTATAAAACAATTTATTATGGTTCTTATAGTCTTAGCATAAAATTTTGCCACTAATTCTCATATTAATTATTTGTTGATTTCTGGTAAGTAAACGTATAGAACTAGACTCAACCCGTCATGTGTTAATTGGAATATTATCATTAGCAGACTCAAATATCATAAATATCTAACTACTTATCTTAGCCAGCTGTCTCATTGAATTATGGATAGTCTCGATGCTCAAAAATTTGCAGTGAGACTTTCCTTTGAAGAAACTTATAGCTGGGAGTAGTACTTGTACACTATCTCTGAATCTTAAAAGTATGCTCCTTTTAGGTTTAGTGGCGGTGAGATGAACAACATCTAATTTTCCAGTTTCATGCATTCCTTTTTCTGTACATATGTTGCTAATCAACACACTCATTTTCCTTTGGTACTCTTGAGTGGTATAGTTGATTCTTAAGGCAAATTATTGTATTGGTGGAAAAGTTATATGTAATGCATCGGAAAAGTGTACTGATTTCCATGTGTAAACCTTTAAGTAATGGGTCATGGTATTGTACATCATGATGTATTCACATATACCACTAACTTTATAGTAAGAAACTAGAGTAATGCATGCGTTTTAGGAGTTATTTTGATTCTTCCAAAGAAAACAGATTAGTCTTGGGAAATTTAGAATTAGGAATAGCTCCCATGATAGCAATAATGAAATGAGTTCTTGATTATCATAAGAGATATAATGCTTGACTTATCCCACTAGTCATGCTCTAGTATTCTTCTGTAATACTTTTATCAGAAAAGAGCAGTAGGATTATCATATCTTAAGAAATAATCAACAATCCAACAAGAGCAAATTTTGTAGAAACTCTTTAGTAAGCAAAACATTTTAGGTTTTGAAATTAGAGTGGATAAAATAGATGAGATACAAACTTAAGAAGAAACTTTGGGTGATTTAGATTATGGGGTAATCAAGTAAGGCAACCACAAAATATTATATTAAAGATATAATCTACTATAACACCAAAATAACAGCCTAATTTAAGGTTCTACCTGAATTTTGCCTTCGCTTTGGCTTTGACCAAAATTCAGACATTATGAACGTACATGAATAACAGTTTGTCTTGATGTTCTAAATAAATTTGGCTTCGCTTTGGCTTTGACCAAAATTTATACATTATGAACATACATAATAGACTGACTTATTGTTCTACATGAACTTTGGCTTCGCTTTGGCTTTGACCAAATTTCATATATTATGAACATAAATAAATAAAACCAACTTAATGTTCTGCCTGAATTTTGGCTTCGCTTTGACCAAAATTCACGCATTATGAACGATATAAAATAATAAACCTCGGCTTAATGTTCTACCTAAATTTTGGCTTCGCTTTGACTTTGACCAAAATTCAGCATTATGAACGATATAAATAATAGATCGTCTTTAGTGTTTTACATGAACTCTGGATTCGCTTTGGCTTTGACCAAAATTCACATATTATGAACACACATAAATATAGATTGTCTCAATGTTCTACATGAACTCTGGCTTCGCTTTGGCTTTGACCAAAATTCATGTATCATGATGAACATACATACACAATAAGGTAAAGCACATAAATATAACATAACACCTTTGGGCAAGAAAGCTATATTATGTAAATTAGGTTAGAAATTCACTTTGTGTATAATCAAATGAATAGCCGAAAGTTTCATTGTTCAACAATACACATATAATTACATAAAATGGCTAACTTAAACTTCAATATTAAATGATATCTTGTTGATTCAGTCATCCAATCTTGCATTGTAGTTGCAATAAAATTTGCATACGTAAATTAGTCATTAGTCATTCGCAAGTTAGGACCATAGTAAAATTAGGCTATGTACAAGTAAGGGCCAAGTGCAAAATTAAAAATCTCACATGAAAGTTAGATACAGTGGTGTGCGAAACATTCAAGCACAAAAAAAAATCAGTTGAACTCATGTGATTGCAGTCCTTAATTTCTATCGTTAATTCACTAATTGCAATCTCAGTTCATGAAAACTTTGTGATATAATAATTCATGAATACATAATCAAATTTGTAACTAATTGCAAAATCATGTATTATAAATTCATCCATTAATCATCACAATAAATTCTAAATAGCATTCACAAATTGTATTAAATATAACTCTAATGTCAAATCGATGGTACCTATACTTGAAATAAAATATTCATAAATGGATAAATTGCTAGAAAGAATTCAGCAAACTAGATTGTTCCATCCACATTTATCAAACATAATATTAAAATAATTTCTTATGAGTAAGGCTTTAAATTGTAAGTACAATTTATGAAAAAACTTGGATAAATATCACCGCAAACAAAAATTAATTTACATTGATGTCAAAATCATTTGCTAAAAACAAGTTGAATTGATTATCATATAATATATGTTTTCAATTGATTTTTGTTACGACTAAGGAACTCAAATCCATCATCAATAGCGAATCATCAATATCGAATTTCATGACCGAATTTGATATAATCAACATTGCTCTGATACCACATGTTGATTATATCATTAAACATGGGTCAAAATAAAGAACCCTAATCATGTTTATCCAATCATAACGTAAATATAGATGCCAAGTTAGATATACTTACTTGTAGGGATGATTATCTTTGAGGATAAAGATGAAGTCATGATTCCCGTTATGGTACCTTGTGTTGATGGATTACACTAGAGAGAATTCTTAGTATTGGTGTTTTTCATTAGAGTTTTCATCTTTATATATTTAACATTAAAGATCAATGAATCATGATCATGAATAATCATCGGTTATGAAAACTCTTTACATTCTCTATTAAAGGTACCTAAAGGAAAATCATAATTGCCCCTTGAACTAATCAATATTTTTACAATTACTACCACCAAGTAATTGCAGGAGACTAGTTATGTCATATTGGTAACATTATTTAAATGATCCGTTAGGCCACATTAATGGGTAATTTCTAACAGTTGACACCACCACCAACCCCACCCCCTTTTCTGACCTTTTCATTTGATGGTTAAACGTTACCGTAACCCCCAAACACTTAGGTGAATATGTTCTTATCTATGTCTCATCCACCCCAAACTTCAGACACACTTTTCTTTAGGCATATAAATAAATTATATGGTGGGATGCCATGCGCATAAAGATTGTTGCTCTACACTTCAAGCGCACCTTGGGTGCTGTTGATTGCTCATTTTGAGGCTAAATTTGTTGATGTAAAGGGGGTTTACATGGCTTTGATGGTCTTGCTAGTTCATATATATCTTGCCTTATTGCTAAGGGCTTTTTAGTTTTTGTTAGTGACCTTTAGCTCTGTTCTTTGACCAACCACTACCGAGTTGGTTTTACCTATCCTGACTTAGGTGGTGTTTGTTTTTTGGCCAAAAGCTCTTCTGAGCACTTATGTCTGCGTCGCGCAGACGCACGCAGACATAAGAGTCCTGCAGCTTGTTTGTTTTCTTGAAGATCTGCAGAGCTTTTACCTCTGCCTCACCTCTTCCCCAAGCAGATCCTTCCCCATGTCTTCAAACCTCTGCCAACCTCTTCTCCCTCTCTCCCTCTTCAAAACGTCCATCTGCTCCAAAACCCTAGCTCCACCTCCACCTCCGACACCACCTCCACCTCCGCCACCACCTCCACCTCCACCTGCCGACACCACCTCCACCTCCACCTGCCGACACCACCTCCACCTCCAACACCACCTCCACCTCCAACACCACCTCCACCTCCGCCACCACCTGCCACCACATCTCCGCCACCACCTCCACCTGCTACCACATCTCCGCCACCACCCCCACCACCACATCTCAGCCACCACCTCCACCACCACCATCGTCAAAACCCACCACCACCAAACCCATCAATTAAAACAAAACATAGATCGGTGAGAGAGACCATAGAGAGAGAGAGAGAGAGACCGTACAGAGAGAGAGAGAGATCGTAGAGAGAGAGGCGGTGGTGTGATGGCGGAGGTGGTGCGGTGGTGGTGGTGCTATGGGCAGTGGTGGTGACAGATTGTAAAGAGAGATAGAGAGAGTTTGTAGAGAGAGAGAAAGTTCAAGGCAGAGAGAGAACTGTTGTGTGTGTGAAGTGGTTTTTGTAGAAAAAAACAAACAAACCATTTTCTCCTTGCAGACTGCCGACATTTGATCCACCTCTTCTCCTGCAGATGTCTGTAGATGTGGTCCGCATACTGTAGACCTTTTACCTCTGAAAAAACAAACAACACCTTACTGACTTACATACAGTTAAAATAATTTGGCAGTTGAAGTAAACACATTCGGGTCATAAAACAGGATGGCATATTAATGATAGGATTAAAAAAATGTGGCCAAACATGTTGAACCCATTTATTCGCTTATGACATGCATAACATATTTAACTTATCATGTTAAAAAAGTTTATAGGCCAGTCAATTCATGTTTATGAACTTAATATCAAAACACCATACTTTTGTAATATATGTGCTATACCCAAGTATTGGTTGTAATTTATGGTAACTTTTGATTTCATTGTGTTAATTTTTTCATATTATTTTTAACCATGTGTAGTGAATTTTGTGAATAATTGTGTTAACTGCGTCGTGTCTTCCTATACTAATAAACGAAAATCTTTTTGTACACGTGTCACTCTCTGGTGCCTCCTCATTTTTAATAATAATATAATATTAATTAATATAGTTAGAGATAAATGTATAAATTCAAATTTAATTAATAATTATCTACAACTAATATAAATATATCAAATAATATAATATAGTATAGTATGGGGATGGTTCAAATGAAAACCACTTTTAACGCGAAAACTCGAAAACTAACTAAAAAAAGCCTAAAAAACACACAAAAAATTTTTTTTTTTTTTTTTTCAATTTTTTTAATAAAAATCGCTAGTTTTTATATATAAAAAAACTTTTTTTCAAAAAAAAAAAAAAAAAAAAAAATTTGTGTAGTGCACATGTGTAATAATACACATGTGTAGTACACAGACACATGTGCAGTATTACACATGTGCACTACACAAAATTTTTTTTTTTTTTTTTTTTTTTTGAATTTTTTTTTTTTAATAAAAAAACCTGCGAAAATTTGATTGAAAAAAAAAATTTTTAAAAAAAATTTTTTTTGCATGTTTTTTTGGCTTTTTTTAATTAGTTTTCGAGTTTTCGCGTTAACTAGTGGTTTTCATTTGAACCTTCCCCTAGTATAATATCTAACTATTAATAAAAGATTTCAAATAAATATATATTATATATTATGATATTATATAAATTTATAGATTTAAAAGAATGTGGGAAATCAAGTTAATGCACGTAACTAAATTCAGATTAGGAAATGTATTTGAATGATTTATTATTATTATCATTATTTTTATTATTATTATTTTATTATTATTATTATTATTAATTCATATGTTTTTAATTTTTTTATATTTAAAAGTTCCAAGATCACATTAATTTATTTATTTTTCCTTTTTAGAACAACTTTTACAAAATTCTAAGTAGAGTGTTGCAATGTATTTATTTTAATCTATGTTTGATATAAGTTTTATTAAAAAAAATACTGATATAATAAGTATAATATTATTTAATATAGTTAGAAATCAAATGTATAATTTCAAATTTAATTAATAGTAAATTACTTTTTGATTCCCTATGTTTTAGTGGTTTTAACCACTAGAATCCTTATTAATGAAATGACCTATTTAGATAAATTAGTAAAACAAAAGAACAGTTATATTTTCATTACTTGTACATGTGATTTGATACTTTATTAGTAATTATTGTTTATATCCAAATAATATATTTTATCTTAACAAATATATATGGTTAGGGTAAAATGAAAACTTCTACGAGTTGTGAGAACTTAGAGAACTCAACCTTACAAAAGGTTTTTTGAATTTTTTACAGAGGGTGTGAATGAGCGGTTAGAGACTCAATGTGATAAACGAAAATCTTTTTGTACACGTGTCACTCTCTGGTGCCTCCTCACTTTTAATATAATATAATATTAATTAATATAGTTAGAGATAAATGTATAAATTTAAATTTAATTAATAATTATCTACAACTAATATAAATATATCAAATAATATAATATAGTATAATATCTAACTATTAATAAAAGATTTCAAATAAATATATATTATATATTATGATTAATAAAAGATTTCATATGAATATATATTATATATTATGATATTATATAAATTTATAGATTTAAAAGAATGTGGGAAATCAAGTTAATGCACGTAACTAAATTCAGATTAGGAAATGTATTTGTATGATTTATTATTATTATCATTATTATTATTATTTTATTATTATTATTATTATTATTATTATTATTATTATTATTATTAATTCATATGTTTTTAATTTTTTTATATTTAAAAGTTCCAAGATCACATTAATTTATTTATTTTTCCTTTTTAGAACAACTTTTACAAAATTCTAAGTAGAGTGTTGCAATGTATTTATTTTAATATATGTTTGATATAAGTTTTATTAAAAAAAATACTGATATAATAAGTATAATATTATTTAATATAGTTAGAAATCAAATGTATAATTTCAAATTTAATTAATAGTAATTACTTTTTGATTCCCTATGTTTTAGTGGTTTTAACCACTAGAATCCAAAACCAAAAAGTTTAACACCTTGAGTCTCTAACCGCTCATTCACACCCTCTGTAAAAAATTCAAAAAACCTTTTGTAAGGTTGAGTTCTCTAAGTTCTCACAACTCGTAGAAGTTTTCATTTTACCCTAACCATATATATTTATTAAGATAAAATATATTATTTGGATATAAACAATAATTACTAATAAAGTATCAAATCACATGTACAAGTAACGAAAATATAACTGTTCTTTTGTTTTACTAATTTATCTAAATATGTCATTTCATTAATAAGGATTATATACAAGTTTATAATTTACATTTTTCGTCATTCAACCCGTGTAATACACGGGGTTGTAAGCTAGTTATTGTATTATTTATACTCAATCGTGTTATACGAATTATGTTATTTCATCCATATTCACTGGCGGAGCTTCTTTGAGGTCGAGGGGTGCACCGGCCCCCACCGGTTTTTCGCTCCTAGTGTTAAATTTCACCAAAAGTTTCCGAACTAAATATTTTTGTATTGTAAATTATAGGATTTTTTAGAGCTCGCCCCCTACCAATTTGAATTTTAAGAGTCCGTCTCCCGTCGAGTTTGCGTTCAAGTTTCGTCATTATTTATATTATTAAACTGGTTACCGTTAATCGTGGATTTGAGTTCAACGTGGTGATTTATGTAATATGCTTACTTGTGTAAAAGAAATAACTAAATGCCTTGCGTTTTGATTCCCTAGTGATGTTACACTTTATTTTTCTCTTCAAATTTGGCCTTACAAAACTGGGCCCAAATACTTGGGCTTTTGGTAATTTAACTAGGACTACCATTAGGGTTAGGGTTTATCAACTCTATATAACCTCACTGCATACCCCTGCAACAATCATCATCTTCTTCTCCTTCATCCATTGACGACTCAACAACCCTGATAGGTTTTCGATAAAAGTAGATCCGCTTCATTTTCTTATCGCTAATTGTTTTTTTCTTACATCAAGTTGTAATTTGTCTGAATCTGTTATTTGCTAGTATTGAAAAAAAGCCAATTTGCAGAGCAAGGACGCCTAAAAAATGTGACGAAACTTGCATTGAAGGTTGGCAAAATCAAAACAGTTTCTGCGATTCTCCGTGCCTATCAAATCTCTTAATTTTGAATATGGCCTCGAACAAATCGCAACATATCAATCTACAATCGTAATTGTTAGGGTTTAATGTTTTTTTAGTGATCAATTTGTTTGTCATCTCTTTTTTTGCAAATAAAGAGAAAAGCCAATTTGCAGAGCAAGGGCGCCTAACAAATGTGACGAAACTTGCATTGAAGGTTGGCGAAATTAAAAAAGTTTCTGTGATTCTCCGTGCCTATCAAATTTTTTAATTTTGAATACGGCCTCGAACAAATCGCAACATTTTTTTCTTTAACGTTGTTAAGTATGAAATTTCAATCCTGTAATTCATCTGTTTGTAAGAAATTGCATAATCTCCTTCCATTATGTGTAAATGCTTGATTTATTTTTTTAGGCCCATTCTATACACACCCCCCTCCTTCCTGATTACACCCCCCTTGTGAGAGGAAAACTGTCGGTCCCACGCAGGCCCCACCTGTAAGTATGTGAGAGGAGGGGGGTGAAAAAAGTAAATAGAGGGTGTAGAAAGTAGCACCCTTTTTTAAAGGAGTTATGTATGAACTCGGCCTTACATCAGCTTACATCTGCTGTAAAAACTGATTAATGATATTCCCTTTTACAGTGGCTGCCGTAAATGGAAAAAAACTAGTTTTTTTTAGAAAAGTTGATTTTTTGAGTTTTGGTAAGGTTTCTTTTTATAAAAATTTTTTGTATGGCTGAATTTTCTAAGTTTTATAAAAATTGTTTTTATAAAAACAATTACTGTATGTACAAATGGTGCGATACTAACAATAAGAGTTCTTACTATAGCTGGATATAGGGAAGCCTCATTTTTGACATTAATTACCATATTTAGTGAATAATTGTGAAAAAAAAAACCACTTACAATCTAGATTTAATTTGGATACATCACTGACAACACCGACTGAATATTTAATTAGACTCTTTATGACAAAATGTGAAAGACACGTATTCGAAAATTTAGTTCATTAAAAATCTCTAGAAAAACAAACGATTTTACAATCGATGTTAATATTAAGTTGATGGACGAAAGTCAAATGTGTTATAAACCTCACTAAAAACTCAACAAAAAAACGATTAAAACTCTTGCATCAAAGGCTAATAATTACATTCAAGTTTTGTTAGCTTTAAGCAACTTTTAGGATGATTCAAATGGCATAATCGGCTTTGTATTAGTCATTTCTGGTATTTATCCATGATAGGGATAAGCTTTTGGTACTGATTACTGATATCAAATTTTCGGTACCGAATTTTACATTCAATTACCGATACCGTATCGAATGTATTGGTGCCGTTCCTAGTTTTGACGAATTTCGGTACCGGTGCTGGTTCGGAACGGTACTGGTACCACGATCCCTAATCTATGATTTACATTTTGAAATCTGTTATTGGGAAAGAAGCCCAAACTCAACCCGTAACTCAGACAACAGGTTAAGACAAATCATACGTGAGACTTACAATTTACTTTCGCAAGCAAAAATACTTATTTTCACGTTGGATGATGTTTACGAGAAAAACCTCTCATTATTGTAATGAGACTTACCGTGTTTAGTTTTACAGATTAATCACCATGAAAACTTGTTACGATCAAAGCCTCATTATCCCGTTGAGCATAGTCTAAACCAGTCAGTTAGATTTGTGTTTCCTCAATTAGTTAGATTAGTGAACACATTTTCAAGTCGAAACCTCGTAAGTTTTACATGTATTCCACTATAGAGGGTCGTTCTTTTTGTTCTTTTGTGATTGCCCTTTCAAAAAAAGAAAAAAAAAAGTAACATTTAGGCCAGGAAACTAAAGATTCAGAAAAAAATATTTGAGTTATTTATCTAAGTTAGCTTGTCATCAAGTGCTACGTCAAGAAAAAATCGACCAGTCAAAACTTGCTGACATTCAATTGTGACGTCTTTATTTTGACTGGTTAGCGGAATTTTTTGATTTCGATTTTTTTTTTCTGGCAAAAACAAAAACAAAGTTGGCTACCCAAAATAGAATTTGGACTAAAGTTTATTCCTTTTTTTTTTATTTTGTAATTACTCCATTAAATATCTCCGAACTCGAAGAGTCTTGTGCATAAGCAGCATACTTTACAAAAATCATAAGCATATATGTAATCAAATTAACATTAATCTTAATTTATTGCATATATGTAATCAAGTTTCAACCTTTGTTTTTGGATTGTATTTAAACTGAACTTCTAGTGTTTCAGATTGATATTTGTTTGAGCCGACTAGTCTTGACGCAATAACATGCAGAGCCGTACCCGAGAACTTTAAAAAAATTTATGCCTCGGGCGTCAAAAAAAAATAAAAAAAAAGGGCCCAAAATTTTGGTTAAGAGGAAATGAATTAAAAAAACAAAAGCTTGGTGGCGGAGCTAACAATTGAACTTGAGACATTTACATTATCTTAAGATAGTTTTTTCCACTCCACCACCAACACTTTTAAATATATAATTTAGTAGATATATAAAAGCTTTTAGAAACCTTTCAAGCCCTTTAAAAATTTGGTTGACCCAAGAGCCGGCCTGATAACATGGCTGAACCATGGTCAGGCCATGCATCGAACATGTACCTTATGTCCAAGCTTTTTTAGTTGATTTGCTTTGCTTATTTATCTTTTAGGCATTGCCCGGTGATTATTTTAGATTTGAATAATTATATTTAGCATTTGTATCACACGTTAATATTTTTCTTTGTCACTAAAACAAGAAGTGAATTAGTAATGTGTAATTGTGTTCGTACGAACAACTTAGAAAACCTAGAGCTTGTTTGAAAGCTCGCTAACTAATGGGCCTAAGCTAAACACATTAGATATGCCATTATAATTCCCACAACTAGCAAGAGAGGAGACCAAACGTTCAAGCCGAAACAACTAAACAACTCAAAGCACAGACCCTAACGACGTTTTGCGAACAATGAATACCGGTCTCAATATGATTTGTACTATAGCATCCCAACCTATTTTTTGTACTCTCTAGCACTCCACTACGTCTTCCCACATTAGCCATGGTAACCTGGCATACATAAAAAAAAAGGCATGACCAACGAAAATAACAATAACTGAATGACTGTTAGTCATGAAAAATAAAACAAACCGATTTTAAACATATAGCAAATCATACTATAAACAAATGAGGCAAACAAATCATATGACATAATTTATACCAAAAGTTGCAAGATAACTCATGTCATAGGATTGATACATACGCCTCAGACCATAAGTTCGTAGACTAAACAAAAGTTCGAAGACTACAGAATATGTAGACTAGTCAAAAGTCAGTTGACTATAGAAATCCCTAGACTAGCATAAGTTTGTGAACAAGAAAGAGGAGACGCCATGGTTTATTCATACCGTCATAATCGGTTGGTTAAACAGAAGGCGTTCAAGGTCATAACATTATTCAGAACCCGAATATCATAACAAGAAGTTTTAAAAACGGGTCGGGTTAGTTTAGAAATATTTAGTATCATAATTTCATCCAAAACAACAAAGTATCACATTAGGAAGTTAAAAATCATATAACTTTTTTTTGCCGGATGTAACCCTATGCCCCTTAAAAAAAGATGCATGTAGGAATAATAATTGAAGATATTTCAATAGCAAGAGTAATAAGAGAGATCACGATAGCTTCCAAAAAAGAAATAGCCTTCTAACTTAAAAAAAAAAAAAAAAATACGTGGATTCAAAATTCAGCAGTCTTTATAGCTTAGTGACATCTTCGAAGTGAGATAAGACTTTGGGACCGCTAGGTCCTGGGTTTGATTCACACAAGAGGGGGGGGGGGGGTTCGCATATTGGGTTTCCTCAGGAATTAGTGTATATGCATTATGCCTAGTGGAGATGGATATGATCGGGTGGTTTCGCTGCTGACACGATAATACTCCAGTGGCCCGTCAGTGATCCAAATTTGCCGTTAAAAAAAATAATAATAAACGGATCCGTACCTAAAACGAGTGTTTACTTTACCTAATGTTGGTAACCCCTTCTGAATAATCGTCAAAGTCTACATAATTATTTAGTAAATTCGTACTCAAAGTGTTACTTTTAATAAATTATAAAGACTATCTGTGTAATTAACTCATATACAAAATATGCAATAGTTTAACCTAAGTATATAAATGCCCAAGTAATCAACATACCATTACCAATATTAATGGTGTTTAAGTTGTGTAACCAAGTTAAATTTTAGTTGTGTTAAATAGACCCCAAACTCGACCTCATTTAATTTTTTTTTTCCACAAGTCAACTTTTTTTTTTTTTTTTTAATTTTCTCTCGCTGCACTTTTCAAGTTCCCATATCATCCTTTTATGTTTTTTAAACAACAGTTTTATTTTTTTTTACAGTTGCAAACAATTTTAAAAAATACAGTTAGTTAGTAGAGTGATAATTAATATTCAAACAGTTAATACTTGAAAAATACACTATATATAAGATGACACTACATCTCCGGCCACCATCACCCGCTGTACGGCTCCAGCCACCACCACCCACCGCACACCTCCGGCCACCACTAGCTTTTATTATTTTTGAAGATGTCGATTTCTCATGAAAACAACTCAATGGAAGAAGATGATTTTATTATGAGGACACCTGAATTTGTCACTAATCAGGTACAAAAAAACTCAATGGAACAAGCTTTTTACAACCAGATATCTAAAAACAAGCTTTTTACAACCAGGCCTGTAATAAAAACAAGCTTACTTAAGATCGTCAACAGGAAAGAACTGATGAGTCACCGGTTGCTTGCTCTGTTTTCTTGAATCATCATCGTCGACGTCGTCGTCTCCCTCCATAACCACCACGGAATAGCTGGAATTCGACGCGGATCCAACACCAACAGCGACAGTTTTACCTTTGTTTTCTTGCCTCGGACTTGATGAACATGAATACTATGGACAGCAAATGAGAGAAGAGTTACAAAATCGATATCATATCTACGCGAACATTTTTGTCAGGGATGTAAATTCATTATATCATGACTTGTGTTTCTTTGGGTCGCCTTGTCCAGAAGAACACTAGATGAAAATGCCTGAAGCAGGTATTCTGATTGCCAATAAGTTTGGTGTAATCATCCATTCTTTTAGCATGTCAGGCAGTTTCACTATTTTTCCGTTCTGGAGTGGTCCAGACAACATCACAAAGCTCTTACAATTGCCCTAGTAAATGATGAGAACCATTATGTCATGGTGGAATTACAAGCAGGGTACCCAATGCCTACAATCATGCCTTATTGGAATTTTCGCAACATTAGCATGTCTACGGCTGGATGGGAGACCACGTATAGGTGGCGTCTAGAATTATATACCCAACTTTATCGTCGTGAAAGTGGTTTTGTCGATCTAGGTGATTAATTGTTTTAATGTTTGCACGTTTACTTTTTTATTAGAGACTCATTATTTATTTATTTATAATGAACTTTTTCACTTTCGTGTTTATAATAAAATGTCTTGATTATTTATTTATTAATATTGATATTAATACTAATAATAGTATAACAAAATATAAAAGTAAAAAAAGTATCATAAAATAAAGTTATAAGTTTTGTCCTTTATCTTTATATCACTTTTCAGGCGGTGTTCTTTTTAACAAATGTTGACAGGCGGTGTCCTTTACTAGGTATTTTGTTGCAAGTTTAGTCCTTTACACCCAACCCAGTTAAAAAACCATGTTAATTGTTGGGTGTAAATGACTAAACTTGTAACAAAATACCTAGGTAAAGGACCAAACTTGCAACAAAATACCTAGCAGAGGACACCGCCTGTCAACAATTAACAGGGTTTTTTAACTGGGTTATGTGTAAAGGACTAAAGTTGCAACAAAATACCTAGTAAAGGACACCGCCTGTCAACATTTGTTTAAAAGGACACCACCTGAAAAGTGATATAAAGATAAAGGACAAAACTTGTAATGTTTCCTAAAATAAAATAACATAAAAAAACATAATTATTACTTTCGACTTTAAAATAAATCTATACTAATAAAAGAAATCACTTTTAGGACACTTGTCATCATATTAGGCCATGTCTTATGGATAATTATTATTTTAATTTAATTTCTTTTAATTAATTATAGATAACCCTCATAGTAAATATTATTTAGTTTAGTTATTACTTTTATATTTATCTATTTACTTCAAATTCAAACTTAGTTATCTAACTTGATATTAGAGTAAATTATGATTTTGGCCCCTGTGGTTATATCACTTTTACCCTTTTAGAAGAATTTTTTAACATCTGAGCCCTTAACGTCTTTTTATTCTAACCCTTTTGCACCCCAACATCTTTTTTTCTAACCCTTTTGGCCCCTAAAAGTAAATGGATATTTAAACTTAGTTATCTAATTTGATATTAAAGTAAATTATGATTTTGGCCCTGTGGTTATATCACTTTTACCCTTTTAGAAGAATTTTTTAACATCTGAGCCCTTAACGTCTTTTTTTTTCTAACCCTTTTGGACCCCAACATCTTTTTTTCTAACCCTTTTGGCCCCTAAAAGTAAATGGATAGGGTTAGTGTTAGAGGCCAAAATGGTTAGAAAAAAGACGTTGGGGGCTCAGATGTTAAAAGATTCATTTTTAGGCTAAAAGGGTAAAAGTGATATAACCACAGGGGCCAAAATCGTACTTTAGTCTTGATATTAACTATATATTTGAACGTTTTGTTTAGTTTGGTATCAAATAAATTTTACGAAACTTAAAATAAAATTAACTAATATTATTTATCATTTCTACATTTACAAATTTTAAATAAAGGGTTAAATGTATTGAGACTTGGTTAACAAATTTTACTACAATAGAATAATCTATTTATATCAATCTAAATCTATGGTATATAATAAAAGAAACAAATTAACCATATATTAGCCATCTAATTTTTTTATAGATAATTAATATCAACCCAAAAGGTAATTATAAAATTAAATTTAAACAATTCGTATAGAAGATAATCTAATATTTTAAAATATTTATCAGATTTCAAAATTATTTATCCTGAAATTAACAAAAGATGTACGTTAAATATAAATTAATCTATCTACTATAATAAAAGAAACCAACTTTTGAACATGTGTCATTTATTGAAGGTATCCTCAAATCTATATTTATCTTATATTAACTAAATAAATAATATCATATTTTAATAAAATATTATGCTAAAATCTAAATTGTTAATTTAATATATTTTTAAAACAAATCTCTTTCATATTTATCTTATATTAAATATATAAATAATACATTTATATACTATTAATTTTAAACATGTGTGTGCATATTTGGTGGTAAGTTGTGCTTAAATACTTGTATCTTAATTAAATATAGGTTGTAAGTTGTGCTTAAGTGGTTGTATCTTAATCAAATAATAATGGTTTCATTACCTTACCAAATTCAATTTGTTTTGTATGCATGTATGGTTGTAAATTGTACTTAAGTGATTGTACCATAATCAAATAATGGTTTCAGTATCTTACCATATTCAATCGGTTTGAGCCATTCAAAGTTGTGTTGTTTTATTTGTAAATTATATTATTTATAATAATCTAATTAATTTAGCCAAAATCTTGAATGAATATAATTTGCAACATATTGATGCAATGTTTTTGTAATGTATGCATTATTATTTGTATAGTGGTAATGATATATATTATATATAGATTACGATGAACCTGTCAAACGAGAAAAAAATGACGCGGGTTCATCGTAACGCGCGAGTTCTAGATCAACTTAATTATTTTATTCTATGTTTTACGTTTCGACGTTTCGGTTTAATTTCTTCGCATTAACACCGCAACTTCAGTGTCGGTGGTCGCTGACAGTAGTGTGGCATTAGTGCTCGCCCCCACCGCAACGCGGGGGGTGCTTCATACTAGTTAGTAATAAATGTTATCCTAATTTATAAAAAATGTAACTTTTTTATTATTTGGTATACAAAATTATATTTATTCAACTCGTGTAAAACGCGGAGTTTTTAAAAATATTTTTTTTATTATTTACTATACAAAGTTACATTTATATAACCCGTGCAATACACGGAGTTTTTAAAGATATATTTTTTATCATTTGCTATGTAGAATTAGATTTATTCAACAAGTGTAATACACGGAGTTTTTTAATTTTTATATCTATTCAACACGTGTAATATACGAGGTTTTTAAGGATGCATTTTTTTTATTATTTGGTATATTTATTCAACCCGATTGTACACGGGTTTTTTTAAAGATACGACGTTTTTAGTATTTAGTATACAAAATTACATTTATTTAATCTGTGTAATACATATGATTTTTAAAGATATAACTTTTTTTATTATTTGATAGAGTAAATTGCCATTTTAGTCCAAATAGTTTTTTTCTCCTCTGGGTCGTTGACTTTTCTATTTTCTTGCCATTTTGATCACATTGCCTAACCCAGTCTAAAAATCTGGTTATAAACAGAAGTATTTTTGGCATAATTGTTGTGTAGTGATAAACAGGGGTAGTTTACAACATAATTTATAAACCTCATAATAATTTAATGCAAAAAGTACCCCTGGTTATAACCTGGTTTTTAGACTAAGTTAGGCAATGTGATCAAAATGACAAGAAAAAGGAAAAGTCAGGTACCCAGATGAGAGAAAAAAAAAACTATTTGGACTAAAATGGCAATTTACTCTATTTGATATGTAAAATTACATTTATTTAATCCGTACAATATACAGAGTTCACAAAGATATAACTTTTCATTATTTAATATATAAAATTACATTTATTTAACCCGTGTAATACACGGGGTTCTAACCTAGTATAATATAAATGATTTATTTATTTTATTAAACTAAAGTAGTTAAGGGTAGAACCTATTATTTTTATATTATTTATATTAATAATATAAATTAATATTTTTATCTTATTTGATATATAAAATTACATTTATTCAATTCGTGTAATACACGGGGTTCTAACCTAGTAATATACTAAAGCAGTTAATCATTACCAAATTAGTTAATTTGGTATGTTAATTATTATTTAAGTCTATATATCATACCCCTTATTTTTTTTATAAGGCGTCACTTGATTTAGGATTGAAAGATACAAGTAATTTTTCTTCCATCGGTATCACGTAACACTGTAGGTCCACTTTCAATTATGTATAATATTTTTTTAATATTTAATAAAATAAAATCTACTTCATTAACTTTTTTTCTTCTCTATGCCAGCTCAAAATAAAAAAAAATAAGCTGATACGTTATTTTCTTTATGTCGTTATATTCGTATCTTAGACGCACTCAAACAGTATCAACATTTATAACTTGGGCCCTTATGGCTTTTTCATTGCTCCTCTCATCAATTGATTTTCATGATTTTTAGTAACATTTAATATTCCTTACATAAAACAAACTTTCTATTAAATGTTTGAGTGTTTAGTCAAATATGATGATGTCATTATTATTTTGTTTTTTTAACGGTCAATAAAAGAAATTTTATCATCAATCTAGCCAGCGGCTAACACCATACTTAGAGACTCCAAACAAAACATACATCCAAAAGAACACAAAACGTTACTCAATCATTCTAAAACACATCGAAACGATTCCATTTTTCCCAAGTTAACGCCGCCGTCTTTGCTCGGTTCTTGACCCACAAAAAACTTTTCGTCTAAATTTCTTCCAATATGTTTGTTATCGTCTTTGTCCTCCCCGAAAAAATTAGCTCATTTCGCAAGTTCCAGAGACACCAGATTGTGATTAAACAAACTGCATGAAAAGCCTTTTTCCTCTTTACTGAGCCATGGTATAGTTTATGATCTTCAAGGATATCTTTGATACTAAATGCCATGAAGGATTGTGCCTTACACCATTGGTAAACAAGCTGGCAAACAATCTGAGCGAATTCACAGGAAGCAAACAAGTGTTCACTAGTTTTGTTATACGCCCCACATACTGCACATTCCAGATTTTGAACCGGAATACCCCTTCTTGACAACGGTATCCTAGTTGGAAGTCTTTCTTTATGAGCTCGCCATGCTACTATACCAACTTTTTTAGGAATCCAGTTATTCCATTCCACCACATACTCAGGAAAAACACAACTCATCTCAATTATTGCCTGTTTAATAGTGGCTACATTGAACCGACCCGCTTCATCCAATTTCCACACCCAGCTATCGTTCCCCGTAGTGACCGACACACACTGCAAGAGAGCAGTTAATTGCTGGAACTCTAGCATCTCATCGGCGCTCACCAGTTGTCGTCTCCAATCCCATACCCACGTTGACCCGTTCGATGCCGCACGAATTCTTTGAGCTACCGTACACCACCGGTCCTTTTCCAGCTGAAACAGTAACGGAAAGAGGACATGTAATGGTTCCGACGTCACCCACGAATCGATCCAAAACGTTATATCGGACCCGCCCCCTACTACCCCTATTATGTTTTTAGAAAGTTCTATCCCCAAATTCGCCAAAATCGTCGAAATGCCGCATATATGCTTCCAAGGTCCCGCAACTGATACTTCACACAGAATTGGGTTCCATGATCTTGAGTTGGAGTGAATAGCCCACACCATTTTACGCCACAGGCCACCCTTTTCCGTTTTAAACCTCCACCACCACTTCGCAAGCTTCGCTAAATTTACGTCCTGTAGTGTACCAAAACCTAAACCCCCATACTTGATTGGAGCGACCGCGTTGTCCCACGCCATCCATGACATTTTTGAAACTTCTTCCGACCCACCCCAAAAGAATACCCGCCGAAGTCTTTCAAGTTGATTTAACACTTGGACCGGAGCTTTGTATAATGAGAAGAATATGTCGGTAATGACGACAACATCGACTTCAAAGGTGTGATTCTCCCCCCATATGACAATATTTTTGCCTTCCAAATAGATAACCTACTCTTGAAAAGATCAACAATAGGCTTCCAACTCCGAGCTAGATTCATGTTCGCTCCCACATACAAACCAAGGTATTTAAAAGGAAAGAACCCGACTCTACAATGTAACGTATTAGCCAAGGTCGCTACTTCCGACTCCTCCGCTCCCACCCCATACAAACTACACTTAGATAAATTTACTTTCAACCCGGATGACAAGTAAAAACACCTTAGTATTCTTCGTAGGTTTAGCGCATTTGTGACCGACCAATCCCCCAAAAACATGACATCGTCCGCGTATAGTAAATGGGTTAGAGCCATACCCTTATTATTGCATCTAATGCCATGAACCAGCCCAACCTCCGAGGCCCTCTTCATCATTCCGGACAAAGCCTCCATGGCGATGAGAAAGAGGAAAGGAGATAAAGGATCTCCTTGCCGGAGACCCCTAATACATTCGAACTCCATTGTGGGTGAACCATTTACCAACACTGACGCTCGGGCGAAGCGTAAAGTTGCCATTATCCAATCACACCATTTAGATGGGAATCTCATTTGTTCCATGACCGAAATCAGAAAATCCCAACTAAGCGAATCATAAGCCTTATGAATGTCAACTTTGAATATCATACCCGCCTTTTTTCTATGCTTTAGCCAAGCTACTATTTCGTTCAACATCAGCGGCCCATCGATGATGTTTCTTCCCGCAAGGAACGCTGTTTTCTCTACGGAGATGAGTTTACCAATCACGCTTTTCATCCGGTTCACCAAAACTTTAGATATGACTTTATTTATGCATCTAATGAGACTTGTAGGCCGGAACTCGGAAGACCTCAACGGGTCCTTGACTTTAGGAATCAATGCAATAAAAGATGATGAATACCTTCTATTTAAATTTGGGTTGCTATAGAATTCCTCAAAAAATTTTAGAAAATTCGCTTGCAACCCACTCCAACACCGTTTTAAAAACTTAAAATTGAAACCATCCAGCCCGGGCGCCCGGTCACCATCACACTCCCATACTACATCCTTGATTTTAATCAAGGAGAACAACCTTATGAAGTTAGATTAGATTAAAGCACCCTAGTAATCTAAAGAAGTTTTTGTTTATTAAGTATAACTAGGTTAGAAACCCGTGTACTAGACGAGTGAAATAAATATAATTTTGTATACTAAGTAATAAAATAGTTACATCTTTTAAAAACTCATGTATTGCACGATTTGAATAAACACATGTCTTACACGAATAATATAATCCGTTAACACATTTAGTTATCAAGATGTGTTTTCTAACAAAATGAACTTTCAGATACTTTTTACTTATCGTAACATCTCACTTTATTTTTATTAGGTTAGAGAGTTGTGTATTACATGGTTTATAACATTTTGCTTTGTTTTTTTTATTTATTATTAGATTAGTAATTTACGTATTACCTGATGTTGGATAATCAACAGAAAAAAAAGGAAAGAAATACTTTAGTAAAAGATATTAAATATACAAGAGATAGGCATGATATTATGATTTAATATTAATGGGATCCTTTATTAGTAGGATTCTAAAGATACCGCATGTATAAAAAAAATATATATGTTCTACATGTATTGGATAAATCCTTTTAACGAAAGATTAAAATAAATATTTTTATTTTAATATGTGATTATCAGTTATCTTTGTCCTTATCATCAAATTATAAAAACAACTAAAACTGCCAATTAAATAAAATCCTTTTCTTTATAAATATATAAAACGCTGATATATTTTTTTTAGATTTTAATAATTCATATATGATTATAATAATTAATATATTATTATCAGTTATCTTTGTATTTATCATTAAAATCTCTTTTACAAGTTCTAAATTTTAAATTTAATATTATCAATAATTGATTTTCCATAATAAAAATTTAGAAAATTAATTAAGACTGCCTCATAGAACGCCATGTGTCACTCACATGATTTCTTTTATTATATAGTACTAGCGGTAAGACCCGTGTGCAAACACGGGTCGTTTCTTAGAAAACCATGCATAACACATATTGACAGAACATATAGATATGTGTATAGATATTTTACCAAAACGTGTTATTTATTATAGCTAAAAGACAACTATAAGTAAATATAAAAGATATTTAACAAAGTTAATAAAAGATGTCTAAAAGATGTCTAACAAACTTAAAGTTTAGATGGATGAAAACGGTAATGATCAAAACCACTGCCCAATGTATTTTATATACCTGATAGAGGGTGTGAAACCCGAGTGTTAACGTGCTTATTTTGTGTGATTTATTTCCGTTTACGTGATTATATGCTTTGAATATGTTCACTACGAGCTTTCGTGAATTTACAGGTTAATCACGTAATATGGCAAAGTTAGAGAGTTTAAAGATGATGCGGAACAACCACGAATGATAAACATACTGAGAGGCGGTATTTGGGAGTTGTTCGGGCCGATAAACAGTTTGAATATACAAGAAAATGTGAACCAATAAGATCCAGAGGGTTGTGGATAATGATGTGAAAGTGAAAGTATATATTATTATCATTCACAACTGAGAAAGAGAGAAAAGAAACATAATGTTGATAGCGTAACCTACGGGATGTAACCGTAGGCTACGGTGGGATGAGATTAGTGCATGGTGGACTTTTCTTGGACGACACATTCAAAGAAAGTGGCGCAGACATACAGGACTTTTGATTGGACCACTTTTATTAAGTCATCATCTCACACAAGCCATTTAGAAGGTTTGAGCACGTGGACTTGAGGATATAGTCAACAACTTCAATCATCAAGCACATGCAGATTGGGGAAGGAATCACATCACATTCTCATCATGGGCCATATATCTTACACGCATACAATTGTGAGAGAGAGAGGAGACTTTTGGGCCGAGACATCACATGTGGGCCGGTTATTGGATACCTCATCATCCTCATGTTGACTGATGGGCCGATTTAGGGAGTCCACGTGAACAAGAGTTTTGGGGTGATTTCTTATTGGCGGCTGTACACACATCTAGGGGGGATATAACATCATTATCTTCGACGGCAGAAGGAGATCGGCTGAGTTGGGGTGAAGGTCAATCTTACCACATGAGCGGCTAGTCGTTTTATGGTTTCCTCTGGATGGAGGGTTTTGTAAGTTAGATACTATTATGTGTTTGTGACAATCGTATAACTTGTGATCTAAGCATTCGATGCTTTTCACCTTGATTTGATTTGATTTATTGGTTGTAAAGAATTGCATTTATTTAAACCTTAATTTCTAAGCATTCAGTTCCCGAGAGTTCTAGTAATTGGGATATATTTGACATGGGGTTAGGGTTTGTAATTGTAATTGATAATCATTCGATAACCTCCCGTTATGTATTGACCGGAGTACTTAGTCGTTGGTTATCACGATTGATGAATTAGGTTTAAACACTTATGTCTATGTGAGTGTTTCGATTAAACACATAATTGAATCTAGCTATAAAACCTGAAATCTGGAGGAACCATTGTTCTTTCTATTGATTTAAATCTCACATTTAGTTTGTAATTTTTAGTTAATCCACAAATCAAACAATCATCAGTTTATTTTTTTATAGTTGTTAATAAATACTTAACATTACACACTTTCCACAATCCTCCTCTGGTTCGATATCCGACTTACTCTAGCTACTAGTTTATTTCGGTTTTTGCATGTCACTAACGACAGACATCAAAATGGCGCCGTTGCCGGGGATATCTGTCGTTAGTGACATGCAAAAACCGAAATAAACTAGTAGCTAGAGTAAGTCGGATATCGAACCAGAGGAGGATTGTGGAAAGTGTGTAATGTTAAGTATTTATTAACAACTATAAAAAAATAAACTGATGATTGTTTGATTTGTGGATTAACTAAAAATTACAAACTAAATGTGAGATTTAAATCAATAGAAAGAACAATGGTTCCTCCAGATTTCAGGTTTTATAGCTAGATTCAATTATGTGTTTAATCGAAACACTCACATAGACATAAGTGTTTAAACCTTATTCATCAATCGTGATAACCAACGACTAAGTACTCCGGTCAATACATAACGGGAGGTTATCGAATGATTATCAATTACAATTACAAACCCTAACCCCATGTCAAATATATCCCAATTACTAGAACTCTCGGGAACTGAATGCTTAGAAATTAAGGTTTAAATAAATGCAATTCTTTACAACCAATAAATCAAATCAAATCAAGGTGAAAAGCATCGAATGCTTAGATCACAAGTTATAAGATTGTCACAAACACATAATAGTATCTAACTTACAAAACCCTCCATCCAGAGGAAACCATAAAACGACTAGCCGCTCATGTGGTAAGATTGACCTTCACCCCAACTCAGCCGATCTCCTTCTGCCGTCGAAGATAATGATGTTATATCCCCCCTAGATGTGTGTACAGCCGCCAATAAGAAATCACCCCAAAACTCTTGTTCACGTGGACTCCCTAAATCGGCCCATCAGTCAACATGAGGATGATGAGGTATCCAATAACCGGCCCACATGTGATGTCTCGGCCCAAAAGTCTCCTCTCTCTCTCACAATTGTATGCGTGTAAGATATATGGCCCATGATGAGAATGTGATGTGATTCCTTCCCCAATCTGCATGTGCTTGATGATTGAAGTTGTTGACTATATCCTCAAGTCCACGTGCTCAAACCTTCTAAATGGCTTGTGTGAGATGATGACTTAATAAAAGTGGTCCAATCAAAAGTCCTATATGTCTGCGCCACTTTCTTTGAATGTGTCGTCCAAGAAAAGTCCACCATGCACTAATCTCATCCCACCGTAGCCTACGGTTACATCCCGTAGGTTACGCTATCAACATTCTGTTTCTTTTCTCTCTTTCTCAGTTGTGAATGATAATAATATATACTTTCACTTTCACATCATTATCCACAACCCTCTGGATCTTATTGGTTCACATTTTCTTGTATATTCAAACTGTTTATCGGCCCGAACAACTCCCAAATACCGCCTCTCAATATGTTTATCATTCGTGGTTGTTCCGCATCATCTTTAAACTCTCTAACTTTGCCATATTACGTGATTAACCTGTAAATTCACGAAAGCTCGTAGTGAACATATTCAAAGCATATAATCACGTAAACGGAAATAAATCACACAAAATAAGCATGTTAACACTCGGGTTTCACACCCTCTATCACATCCACACACTTAACCTTGATTGTCCTCAAGCAACCATTACAAACATTACTCGCCTTATTAACAAATCACCATTGCATCCCATACCGAATTAACAACTCAAGGTCCCAAGGCATACCCGTCCCATAGACTGACACAATCGAGATTGACAATCTGACAGTTAAGTAATACATCTTTAAAACACTTTAAGACTTGCCTAACTAAAACTAACATGCTTATGATACTACACACATGCCACACGCCCCTCACAATAATCACTCCTCTCGGTTTACGCAAGACTAGCGTGTAATGTGCTAGTATATATTTCACTCAAAACCAAATACGCTACCTTGCAATCATAAGCTTGTATAGCAATCACACCTCCACTGTATCAAATAACGTAACACATATCAAAAGGACTTTGGGTTTTGGGTTAAGGGTAAAAGTAAGGAAATACTTTTGGATTTTTCTGTTCATATGGTGAACACAAACGAATATACCAAACCATGACAACTTATTCACAATAACTACTAACACTTTTGGGTATTTTCGACCCATTTATTTAACACGAGCATAACAATGATTTTTTTTTCTTTTTCATTCCTTTCTTTTTTTTTTTCTATTTTTTTCTATATATATTTTTTTTCTTTTTTTTTAACAAATATCTAACACACAATTGTCATTCATGGTTGGTAATCAAACGGGTCAACAAGGTATAACAAACGAAGGGTAAAAGGCTCAACATGGTTAACTAAGATGGGTGGATAAAAAATCAACAAATAACACAATGGAAGGAATCCTAATGCCTTTATCATTTATGTGCATACGCTACACCACAGCCTCGGCACGTATCAAACCACACAAGTTCTAACACAAAGCAACATATGGCCTACACTCAACAATTGAACAGTTATTGCAATTCAACTAACAATCTAGTAGGCTCAAATTTCTCACCGAATAAAAGGAATATGGGTTACCGACACGTAGCATGTGTAATTCCTAAAGCATGTTACCCCTAGTTAGGCATCTATTCTCAACTATTTTCTAAAAACATGTCAGAAATACTCTCATGAAACTTAAAGGGACAACCATGACTAGGGATCTAAGTTAGCTTAATGTCAGCAAGAAACCTTTAGCGATTGAAAATGTTGGTTTTCATGTAGTTCAAGCATACTTGAGACAAAAATTTTCAAAATTTTTCAATTTTAGCACAATTCAAGCATTTAAGATCAACATCTTACCAACCCTATCTCGAGTTACCGCATCCCCACACTTGGGATACATTGTCCCCAATGTATGGTGCAATTTATAGTTTAAACTCGAGATATACCACCTAACATGAATGGCTAATACCTAGACGACTCAGCAAAAAGAAACCACTCCCAACACAAAGATTTCACACCACCAAGTACACGAAAACAAATAAACACAGGATAGAGAAACACATGCACCTGATCAGAAAACAAGTGAGTGTTTGTAGTGGTGTAGCTGCTGCGATCTAACTGGAACATACGCCCCTCATGGATTCTTTGAGATCTCATCGGGGATGTTGCCAAACATCCCCACACTTGAATCGTTACATCCGCGGGAATTAAACGTAGTAACCTGCCAAAACAGAACCAACACCAAAACAAAAGAACAAATACAATACAATACTCTACATCCTCGGGCTGCCTCCCGAGAGCGGTAAGTTTAAAGGTCTTCAGCCAGACCGTACCTGATTTCCGCTACGGTGGTCTTAGTGCACACTTACCCAGGACATTTCCAACAAATTCCCGGAAATTTACATGCCATATCCATAAGCTCGTCAGTATACTTGGCATGTTTAGAAAGCATATGCGGGTTTCGCTGATCCACTTCACGAGATATACACCGATGTCTTGTAGCTTCACCCTTCTCATCTTCTTCCTCGAGCCTTCTTCCCCACACTTATTAATTTGCATGACTGATATGGGAAGAGGTTTGGTACACATATTCATCTCATCAGACTGCTCTGCCTCATCATCCTCACACACCATCTGATCCACCAGTGACTCTTCATCAGATAAAGGATTCATTGGTGTGGTATTATCCTCCACAACCTCCTCCTCCATGTGAGAATAATCTCTAATATCAACAGGTAATGGTGAGAGACGCTCTGCTATTTCTATCTTCATTTTTAACTTCTGACACTTGGAAACTAAGCAGCTGATTCGCTCTTCATCGGAAAGGTTGGGTGCTAATAAATACTGCTCGAGTTTGGATAAACTCGCTTCCAACATAGCAAGCTTTTTCTCCGCCTCGGTCTGATAAGAATACACATCCTCGGGCTTAGAATAATCGTCGGGATGATACTGTCGGTATCCCTGATACGGTTTTGAGATGTATGCATCCATCATTTTTTTATTCCAATACTCTGGATTTTTCAAATACACCGCGCACACATCCTCATCATAAGAAGTATGACAACGACCGCAACAGAAACATCGTCCATCCGTCCTTGGCTCATAATAAGCATTCTCGTCCCGATCATATCCATCCGAGTAATAATCATCCTCCACCGTTGTATCAGAGTCATAGAAATATGGTGGAGGGGAAGGATTATCATAGCAAGGCATCGGTGGTTCTGCCAATTTCGCTCTTTCCCGTCTAAATCGGGCCTCGTGGCAACCGATACACGGGTGAAGTGGTTCCCTGCACAAAATGCATCTAGAAGAGCCGCATAATATGGTAAGATCTTTCATCCTGCACAAACACAAAAACACAAGCACCACGCATAAATATGAACAAAACAAAACAAAACAAATCTGACACTATTTTTGGATTTTTTTTTATTTTTTTTATTTTTATTTTTTTTTTAAACTAAAACTTAACACTAAACACTCTGCGCACGCCTCCCCGGCAACGGCGCCATTTTGATGTCTCTCGTTAGTGACATGCAAAAACCGAAATAAACTAGTAGCTAGAGTAAGTCGGATATCGAACCAGAGGAGGATTGTGGAAAGTGTGTAATGTTAAGTATTTATTAACAACTATAAAAAAATAAACTGATGATTGTTTGATTTGTGGATTAACTAAAAATTACAAACTAAATGTGAGATTTAAATCAATAGAAAGAACAATGGTTCCTCCAGATTTCAGGTTTTATAGCTAGATTCAATTATGTGTTTAATCGAAACACTCACATAGACATAAGTGTTTAAACCTAATTCATCAATCGTGATAACCAACGACTAAGTACTCCGGTCAATACATAACGGGAGGTTATAGAATGATTATCAATTACAATTACAAACCCTAACCCCATGTCAAATATATCCCAATTACTAGAACTCTCGGGAACTGAATGCTTAGAAATTAAGGTTTAAATAAATGCAATTCTTTACAACCAATAAATCAAATCAAATCAAGGTGAAAAGCATCGAATGCTTAGATCACCAAGTTATACGATTGTCACAAACACATAATAGTATCTAACTTACAAAACCCTCCATCCAGAGGAAACCATAAAACGACTAGCCGCTCATGTGGTAAGATTGACCTTCACCCCAACTCAGCCGATCTCCTTCTGCCGTCGAAGATAATGATGTTATATCCCCCCTAGATGTGTGTACAGCCGCCAATAAGAAATCACCCCAAAACTCTTGTTCACGTGGACTCCCTAAATCGGCCCATCAGTCAACATGAGGATGATGAGGTATCCAATAACCGGCCCACATGTGATGTCTCGGCCCAAAAGTCTCCTCTCTCTCTCACAATTGTATGCGTGTAAGATATATGGCCCATGATGAGAATGTGATGTGATTCCTTCCCCAATCTGCATGTGCTTGATGATTGAAGTTGTTGACTATATCCTCAAGTCCACGTGCTCAAACCTTCTAAATGGCTTGTGTGAGATGATGACTTAATAAAAGTGGTCCAATCAAAAGTCCTGTATGTCTGCGCCACTTTCTTTGAATGTGTCGTCCAAGAAAAGTCCACCATGCACTAATCTCATCCCACCGTAGCCTACGGTTACATCCCGTAGGTTACGCTATCAACATTCTGTTTCTTTTATCTCTTTCTCAGTTGTGAATGATAATAATATATACTTTCACTTTCACATCATTATCCACAACCCTCTGGATCTTATTGGTTCACATTTTCTTGTATATTCAAACTGTTTATCGGCCCGAATAACTCCCAAATACCGCCTCTAAATATGTTTATCATTCGTGGTTGTTCCGCATCATCTTTAAACTCTCTAACTTTGCCATATTACGTGATTAACCTGTAAATTCACGAAAGCTCGTAGTGAACATATTCAAAGCATATAATCACGTAAACGGAAATAAATCACACAAAATAAGCACGTTAACACTCGGGTTTCACACCCTCTATCAATACCCAATGAAGGCGGTTATGACTAAAGAATATGATGTGACACTCGTTAGGCTTTTAATGCATTTGCATGGGAAAAAAATATAAAATTAAACACGTTATTATAATTACAATTAACCTATTCATTTACCTATAAGACGCCTTTAACATAAGACAAAAGTGATTGAGTGACGTGCATTAATTGCAAAGTACATATCCCGAGGCATTTTGAATTTGAAATTACCGGCAATTTCAAAACCACTTCTATGGTATATGTTTGCCAAAGGAAACATCTGCTAAGTTATACTTTCTTGGCTATGGGCAGTATTTTACACTCTTGAATGTGGGCCAGACCTTTGACATTTAAATATAGAGCAACAGTTTGAAATTAAATGTATTTTAACTCAGATAAAAAATCTCAGAAGCATAAAAATTGACACATTAGCAATCATCATTTAGTCATAACTCAGATAAAAAATCTATCCATTTGGAATACAAAGATATTGCGAACATCTGTTTAAGCGTCTCCTGTTTCCAACAGTAGCAAGTCAAACAGATGTTGGCAACAACAGATGTTAGCAACTGACAACAGTAGCAAGTCAAACAGCCGTTAGATCAGCAGATGATGATTTAGAGCAGATGTTCTCTATACACTAACAGAAATTGATACAATATCAACATAATCTAATTAAACTCAGAAACAATTTCACTTCTACATCAAAAGTACCAATCTGCAATAATCAGATGATATTAAAAATTACATAATAATACTTATTCAGCTTAAAATTACCATGAAACTTTAAAATCTAACAACACCACCAAGAAATTTACGAACCTAACAACAAAAATTTAGTGCTTTTAGCTTTAAACTCCATCAATGTATATCTTCGACAATTGCCATGAACTCCACGGAAGTACTCAATGCATCAACATCAGGTTTCTAGAAACCTGATCTCTCGTGAACAGATCAAGATGCAGTACATGAAAACACTTCTTCAACTGTTGAAGAGTAGCCCTGTCCTCATATACGTAATCCTTAACTTTGTTCATAAAGAGCTGCTTTAAACCAAACTTTATGCTTCTTTTAACACAAAAAAGGAAGGAAAGACCATTACTCTAGTAAGATAAAATCTTATCTTACAGCAGTAGCAGATCCTTTCTTGCGTTTACTAGGAACTACTGCGGGTTCTACATCATCATCATCTGCCCAAAATCATATATATAATCACCATTTAAATGTACATTATTAATAATCTTTCTTTGTGTTTAATTTAACTTTATGCTTCTTTTAATACAAACCTATAATAACCCGCAACAGATTGTATGAATTTCAAACAATTGTGATTAGACTGAAATATAAACCGAGAATTAGAGTATATCACTTGAAAATTAAGAATTCAAAATTTGAAAACTAGAGTAGCAAAAAACACATACTTTAAACGATGTTGAAACAATGACACTGGAAACAACTGTAGAACAATCATCATCATCATCATCATCATCTGCAACAGATCATTCACAATCATCATTTAGTCATAACTCAGATAACAAAACTTTAGTAAAAATAAAAAAGAAAAACAAACATAATCATATATATCACATTACCATGATCAAGGCAAACCACATATCCCCATTTTTTTTTTCTGAAAGTGGGATAGGGAGAGCTTTAGTTTTCTGTTATCCTTTATGAATAAATGCCGAGTATTAAGAAGAAGGGATTTGAGGGAGAGATACATTAGAAATGTGGTTTGAAAATACAAAAGTAGAGAACACGTTTATATAAGAAGATAATTGACAGAAGTGAGCGAGTGACATGCATTAATTGAAAATTACATATCCCATGCATTTTGAATTTCAAATTACCCGCAATTTCAAAACATCTGCTGCTAGGTATACATTTGCCAAAGGAAGCATCTGCTACTTTCTTATAGAAGAGCAGTGGTTTGCCCTTTGGAATGTGGGCCAGACCATTTGAATACACAAGACAGTGGTTTGAAATCAAATTAAAGTGATTTATTTTAGGCATTATGATGTAATAATGACATAAGAAAAGCCTTGTTGGACATGCTCTCAAGCTGACACATCAGCTTTTCTTATCTCACTTGGATTTCTCCTTTTATAGAAAGTACTAGTGTTAAGACCCGTGTGCAAACATGGGTCGTTTCTTTGAAAACCATGCATAACACATATTGACAGAACATATAGATATGTGTATAGATATTTTACCAAAACGTGTTATTTATTATAGCTAAAAGACAACTATAAGTAAATATAAAAGATATTTAACAAAGTTAATAAAAGATGTCTAACAAACTTAAAGTTTAGATTGTGCAAACACGGGTGGTTTCTTAGAAAACCATGCATAACAAATATAAACGATGATTATAGTTATATTTATATAGACTTATAAATAAAATAAATAAATAAGTTAGCCAGTAAATACTTAAAGTTTAGAGTATAAAAACTTAAAGTTTAGATTCTGCTGAGTCTTGTTTTTCTTCCGTAAATGTCTGAAAAACCATTTTGATGATGTAATCTTCTTGAGCCTTGTCTTCTTTTGTTAACTCATCCATCTGCTTTTCTTTCCTTCTTTGATAAAGGATGCTAGTATGTGGAGCAGTGGGTCTCCTGATTGGCAATTTTTGTTGTTTGACTGGAACCACTGCTTCCGGATAATCAGGCTTTTTAGGAGCAGTGGGTTCTCTCTTCCTTCACTCTTCCAACTTTTTGTAGGTAGCAAACACCTTTTCTTCTCTCCACCTTGTAACCTGGTTCCTTGACCCATAATCAGCAGTTATCAGCTCTTCTTTCATTCTTTTCAGTTTCAAGGTCCTTTCTGGTATATTTTTCTTGTAATTGGCCCAAACCGGAGGAGTTTGCTTTACCTTGTCTTGAATCATCTTTTGAATTCTGGCTGTCTCCTCTTGCAGTTCACTGATGGTCCATTCTTTGTATTGATACTTTTCTGCCCTGTACTTCTTGTATGCTATTATGTATTCAAGATAGTAATTTCTCATGCTTTCATCATCTTTGTCTGATAATTTCTGACAAAAGACTTTTGAGAACTGCTCTAAAGTTCTAACTTTACTGAGCAGGTATTGATAATTTCTTTGAATCTCTATGTCAGACTTTCCCTCTATATCTCTTTTAGATATATCCTCTGCTTGTTGGGCCTTTATTTTGAGATATTCTTCTATATTTCTTGGCAAAGGATAACCTTGAACAGATGGGAGTTTCCTCTTTTCAGGATCATCTTCAGAGTAGAAGGATTTGATTTCCTCCCTGACTGCTGGAAGATCTAGAGGATATTGTACTCCTGCAGGGTCAATGGCAGTGTTTTGATTGAAGAGTTGAACTGAAGATAATGAAACAGGGTTTGGAATGGTGACAAGGGACAGTGGTTGTGTAGATGTTAGAGTTGAGGAAGTGTCATCTTCCAGTACAATCTTCGTTATCTTTCTCCTTTTGTGCTTTGGAGAAGTTGGTGGTGTATTTATGGGTTCAGTGGTAGAGATTGAAGTAGTTGGTATCTGATTAACAGCTGTTGAAACAACTGGTTTTCCAACCACTGTGGTCACTACAACAGTTGATGTTGTCAACTGTTGTTTTCTGCTTTTTGGCAGCTGGTTTTTGTGGTGGTGATATTGTTTTTGGTATGACAGTGGATTGAGTGTGGGTTGATGTAGTAGTGATGGCAGTTGTTGAGATAACATCTGTTGAAACAACTGAATACCAACAACTGTTGATACAACATGAGTTTTAACCTCTGTTGGTTTGGAGGTTTGATGAGAGGAACTTTTGGGAACTTGAGGAGTTTGTTTGGTGGTTTTGGAAGGTGTGGTTTTGCGTTGACTTACTTTTCTGGTAGGCTGTCTTCTTTTAGGTTTAGAAGTACCCTGCTTTTCTTTTTCCATCAAAACTTTCTTCTCCTTCTCAAACCTTTTAGATCCTTTCATGTTTGCCTTTAATGCAGCAAATGCATTTTGAGTCTCATCAACCTTTTTGGAACCATCTGGTCTTGGGATTTCTACCACAAGTTTGGACATTCGATCTGGTGGCATGTATAAACCATCTTCTTTTCCCTTCTCCCCTTTAGTTTTCTCCCACTTTTTGACATCATCAGGATTTTCAACATAGATGATTGAAGGAGGAGCAGTGCCAGTAGGTTGAAGCAGATGAGCTTTAATGGCTTTGATATTTGCTTGAGTAACTTTGTACCTAGCTTCCATGACATTTCTGACCATTTGAAGTTGAACTTCATGCTGTTGATCTGCATATTGTCTTTGTTTGTGAAACAGAGGTTGAAACAGATGCCATAGCTCAGCAGCGGATGGATCAGATGTTATGGATGGTGCAGCAAAGGGTATAGCCTTTTGAGCTTGTAACAACTGTTGCAGCATAGTTTTGATTTCTGCAACAGATGTGTCAAGTTTATCAACCCTCTCCGTCAATTCTTTGTACTTTAAACCATCACCCAAGTTAATGGGATCATCTGATTTCCCACCAGTGGTGGTTGTATCAGTGGTTGACTTAGGAAAAGTTTCTCAAAAATCATCCACTGATGCCCCTTGTTCTTGGTACTGGGGACTTCTTTCTTCAGCAGAGCTTACCATTTTAAGGTAATCAGCGTATAATGGAAACACACCAGTGGATACTATGGCTCCCAAAGAAGAAATTGCCTTCAAGGGAGTCTCACTAATGAAACTACTGTCCAGGTGTAAACCAGTGGGTTCAACACCAGTAGTAGCTGCTCCACTTGAACTACTGACATGAATTACTTGTAATTCCTGCAGTGTAGCTTCCTCAACTGTTGGTGGATTAACAGAGATAGAGACACCAGACTCAGTCACTTGTTGTGGTATATTCTCATTGACAGGTGATTGAGAAGAACCGATTTTTATCTGAGCTATATCAAGTGCATCCAACAGAGGTATCATTGATTGTGGTGTCCCTGTTAATACAACCTGATCCTTTTGAGAGGATGCAGGAGGAGTTTTAGGCTCAGGTTGAGATCTTTCTTCTATCTGCTGTGAGGAAGTAGCAACAGTGGTTCATGTGACTTTTGTGTTGTCACAAGTGTTACCTCTGGGATCTCGTCTTCCAGAGTCACCTTTTTGGTGGGTTTGGAGGGCTTTTGGATAGTTTTCTTTTTGGTGATTTTTGGTATGGTCACAGATGGGGTTGTGCTTCTGTGATCACCAGGAGCAGTGGGCTCAACAACAGGGGCCTGAGGAGCAGTTGTTGCTGCTAAATTCTGCTCAGTGACGTGTGCGCGACTACACATATTTTTACAATGAAATTACACACGATTTGGTTTTAAATTTATAAAAGTGATTATTACTTTTACATCAAAACACACACGAAAGAGGCAAGTGTACCCCGTCATATATGTAGTAAAGTATCGGTAAGAACCAAGTATCGATCCACGGAAATGGGCGGAGAAATAATACTAGACCTTTGTCACTAAATTACCGGTAAAAACATAAGTTGTTTGAATTTTAATAAACTAAAGTAAGCATAAACAAATACTTATAAAACATAGTAAATTTCAAATACTAAAATAGATAAATAGCCTTGCTTAATACACAACCAAAGCATGTCAACTAAGTCGGTTTTGGCACTAGAAGCATTCGGTCAATTTTCCAATTTAAGACAATTAGTATCCCTTTCGGGAATCCTAACATGACAATCATTCGGAAAGCTAAAACGATAAACACACTTTAACCACCTAAAATTGTTCTTTAACGTGCAATTGATAAATGTCTATAAAAATCTCCTAAAAATAAGTTAGTCATCCGTTAGGAGTTTTCTAACCGCACTCAATCAAGGAAAGCGACACCGATAAAGACAATGCAACCACCGAGACAAGCATAAACTAGATTAAATCACAACCAAGTTCATTTTACAAATCTTGCACATAAATTCACCAAGATAGCAATTTTGGCCTAAACTACTAACTAAGCTAACAAATCATGGCAAGAATTTATAACGACACCATTTAACCCGTTAGAGTCCTTACGTGACGGCAAGCTTTCTTGATTAATAATAATTACATTTTATTAAACCACTAACCATTTCTAGTATCATGGTGCCCACATTTTAACCAAGCTAAACTAGTTAACCAAGTTTAAAGTTTACTAATACATGATTAATTAAGCTTCATTTTTCAACTATCTTAACTAACCAAATACCAATCATCCAGCACAATTACTTATAATCAAGAAATCAATATCAATAACAAGGTTGCAAACTAATCATCAAAGATAATCATAGAAAATACTTCCAAATGTCATTACAAACAAAGATTAACATACTAATGGCTATAATCAAGCAAGGGATTGTTGTGTTTTTGCCCAAAGGCTTACATTAATACATAATAATCAATCTAAATGCTTGAAACTTAACAAAATCATGGAAAGATTTAAGAAACCAAACCATAAACAAGCATAAGAATGAGAATCCGGATAGAAATGGAGCTTATCGACACAATGTGGCTTGAATACGGGTCAAAAGCATAGCCTCCGGAGCCTGTGAAATCGCCTGATGAGCTCCCAAAAACCCAGAATTACGAACAGAATGCTACTGTCTGTTTTTATAACATTTTGCGATCGCACGGTCGTGCCAATAAAGTGCACGACCGTTCACTTTTAAATTACGTTGCACCATACTTTTGTGACATCAGCAGAGTTGACTGGTCTTCGAGGTCGCACGACCGTGCCATGGGCCGCACGACCGTGCATTTCCGGGATCTTGTTGCACGGACTGATGCATTGGTCGTTCATGACCGGGATTTGGCTGAACATCGGATCCGCACGGGGTGCAAGGCATGGCACGACCGTGCGTCACCGGGATTATCTTGAACGCCGAGTCGCACCCTCATTCACTGCCGGGCTGTGCTGCACTTGTGGGAACCGCACGGTCGTTCATCATGTCGCACGACCGTTCTGTTTGCCCAGGTCAGAAACTTCACAGAATGTTCGCAGCTTTGTCGTTTCGTCCGGAAAGTCCTCGTTTTCACTATCATCTTGTCTGGTATGCTGTTTTAGGCCTGTAAACAAAAGTATACTTGATTAAGTATCCGAATGACGGTTTTACGGCCGAAAACGCATAAAATGGGGATAAAATGGGGGACTAAAATATGTGTAAATTAGCGAATATCAAATCTCCCCACACTCCCCACACTTGAACCTTGCTTGTCCTCAAGCAAGCTAAACTAAAATGCAATAAAAGATAGAATCAAACAAGAACGATAATTTACACATTATTTATTGAAATAACTACAAACGGTTAGCCGGTTTTTCGAAAGACAACATCAAAAGACTCAAACCCAACAAGCATATGCAAATATATAGCGATAACCAAAAAGCCGTGACTTTACATTTAATTGACTCAACATGTTAATCTTCACACAACTCACAATGTTCACACACACTCGGTTTTATTTATGAATCATACATAAAATGTGTACGTGCAAACACTCAATGCCTCATTAATGAAATGTGTAATATCATAACCTTGTAATAAGATCTCGTCTCCACCAACTAACATGCGAAAAAGTGTAAATCAAGAGGTCTTTATGGGGTGTAACGTTAGGCTTGGGCGAAGGGTATGGAAATGGATATTTAAAGTGGCGAAACGGTTAAAACTCGGTTTTAGCATTTAACTAGCGTAAAACAATACAACTATACATACTAACGCCTTAAAAAGGCGACTTTTGTGACACTGAGCTTATCAACAAGATTTAAACAATTTAGCATTAAAAATCACTCGATTTTTGTCAACTTCACCTTATTTTAGGGTGTTTTATTTTCTTTTTTTTTAACATATAAACTAACGGATTTATACAATGGATAGTAAACTATAACAAGCGCTAGTTAAACGATTATTTTGGCAGAGTTTTAACACTAAACGGTTTAAAACATAAAAAGGCTAAATATGGCTAAGTGGGCGATAATATTGGGTAGACAAAGGTAAACGGGAAGGCTCGACATGGTTAATCCTAAAGGGTATTGTAAGGTTTACGGGAAACATAATACAAAGAACAAGGCTAACACAAAGTGGTAATCTAGGTGCCTCTATCACTTCTACACAATTCCGCAAGTTCATGGTCTTAACTAGCATTCTAGTGACAAGTTCTAAATTACACATGACATCCGGCTCACTCCTATATTCGAAATGAACAAGTATACAACAATATCAAGGCCCAAATATGCTCACGTAACGGAAGGAATGGGTAAAAGTGTGAAAACTATCATGCAAGTCTTTCTTTGTTTGTCACGCTTTCCGGTTTCTTTTTCAAAATTTATTTTGCTTGTCGAGTTTTTATCAAGTCCGAAGCTTTCTAAACACAACCAACCGGTTTATTTACTAAAATATATACAGAACACGGATATTTTTGGATGATTTTTCTGTTTTTTTAGGACAAACAAAGTTAACAAAGTTAACCCCCTCCCCACACTTGAACTTCGCAGTGTCCCCAATGCGAAACCCGAAATATAGAGAAAAAGGATAATAGTACTCCCCTCAAGATGATATCTGATGAAACGAGACTTCCAAAGCTGTGTCTGTCATATGCTCTGGTCAAAGACTTGATAGCCAAAATCTGCATGTACGTCACAAGGTACAACAAAACAGAACAGAAATAAAGGAAATATAAACTCAAACAAACCATAATGTACATAAATATGAGTGCTAAGTATCCAAACATAGATAAAACAAACTAACTAAAGTGTCTGAAAATAAAAATACATAACCGAGGGTGTTTGAAACAGTAATCAAAATGAACACCCGAGAAATAAAGTACTAAAACATGATAACCATCATCAATGAACAACACCACCATCTCCTACTCGTCATCACCATCATCATCATCTCTTGTGAAGGACGGGCCCGCATCACCATAACCAGGTGGGTTCCATGGTGGGAACTGTGGGGGGTGCTGAAAATAGTCGGGATATGCATGATGCATCTCCCCGAATAAGTATGAAAATCCAGCACTCATCCCCTGGTACAAACTCTCCTAGTTATGCCTAAGCTGATCCTGAGTGGCCCTGAGCTGATCCTGACTAGCCCTGATCTGGTCGATATAAGTCCCATGCTGCTCCTGCGTAACTCGTATATGTTGGAACTGCTGGTAAAACTCTGGCCACTCCTGATGCTGGTGGTAATCATGGTGCTGTGGTGAATGTGGCGGTGTCTGTGGCTGGTCTGGTGGTGTGTGCGTCTCATGCTGCTCCTCCATGTCTTCATCCTCATCCTCTGCTGGAAGTGGGGGCAACGGGTCCCAGACCTCGTTGTTGTGCCTCCTCAACCTATCCCCATGATCCGTTTCTGCGATAACCCCCATCGCCTTTAATGAACGGATGTCAACAATTATGCCCTCAGTCACCATCGTAAGACCCTCAATTACCTCGTCTGTCATCAACCCCGAGCCATATGCGATCTGAGTCACATACTGACCCCCATGAATCTGACTGTTGGGGGTGCGACCGGAACTATTCATGAAATATTCAGCCAAACGTGCAACGAAGTTCATATGTGCCCCCTCCGCCAGTGCATATAAAAAAATAAGATCCGGAGTTGGACAGTTGCCCAAACTGTCCATGCGGCCGCAGGTGGCGTGGCTGAATATGTGGTGCATCACTCGATGCAATGGGTCGTGTAACCTTGAGGCTTTTGACATTCGAGGGTCATACGGGTCTCCAACCGTAATTTGCCCCCAAAAGTCGCCCCGATTAACCTCGCTGGGGAAGGTGAACTCGTCTGTGAAGAGCTCGGAATGCATATCCTCGTCGGTGTAAATTCCAAGTCTTCGCCCCAACCTTCCCACCGACCATTTATGCCACCGACCGCCCAGTCTGAAATTTACCCTCTTTTTGTTGCGGAAGTCGGGGACCTTGTTTGCTTTAGGCTTCTCGTAGGAGTATGTGGTGAAAAACTCAATCGTAAGTTCTAGGAAAATTGGGCGGTTGATATTCACTAGACGCGCAAGTGGGACCGTCAACATGTTTTCTAAACGGTCACGCTGATTTAGTTCAGCCATAACACCCCAATCAAGCCTCCTAGGGACACCAAACTGCCCTCGCCTTCTCCATAGGGCATCACGTTTTGGGATACAAAGAGCTTCTCGTTCATCATTAGTGTTAAACTGAAGGAAGGGATGGTCCATCTGCATGAGGAATACGGTTAGAAAACATGAAACATGAAAAAATTCACTCAAAAACAGCAGAACGCACAAATATGAAGATTCTGTCAAACTGATCTGGGCAAATGGCACGGGCGTGCGGCCTTTCGCACGGCCGTGCGTCACCGAGATCGAGCAGTAGTGGCCGGTAAATGTCGTAACCACACGCCGTGCGGTCAGTCGCACCACCGTGCATCACCGAGCCAACAGCAAAACATCGCGAACACCTGGAATCGCACGGACCGTGCCAAGAAGAAACGACCGTGAGACGCCGGTTCTACAGATTTCTGACCCCTGAACTATGAACAGCCTGATTTTTGCAAAATTTCAACAAGTTGTGGGCCAACAGGGGTCGGAATCTCAACCGGGTGTTCACGAGATACAAGATTCTTACAAGGGCTAGGGTTTCGATTTGTTTATGAAGAGAACCCTAGAGAATCCTAGAAGAATCGAACTAATCTAGCCTAGAATACGAATGGAACAGAAAATCGGAGAGAAATAACATACCGTGCGAAAGATCTGTGAAACCGTGCGAGAAGATGGTGCGATTTTGGGTGAATATCGTTCTGGAACGGATGCAGCAGTTAGGGTTCGCGAAAATGGAAGTGGGGCTGCAGATGAGGGTATTTATACAGCCAAATGATCAAACTGCCCTTGACCATTCGCACGATCGTGCGACGACCGCACGGTCGTGCGTCGGCGAACACTTGTCACTCTGGCACGTCGATCTCGGAACTGCACTGGGGGGTGCGACTCGAGGTGCCGGCCTAGCTGTAAACACACGGTCGTGCCATGCATGGCATGGCCGTGCAACAGCTGCAGATGTGTCTGTTTACTGCAGAATGCAGTTTCAGCAGCCGATTTCGCCGTTTTTCACCATTTTTACCATTCGCAACATGTTTTAACAATATTCCCACGTAGACCCTTCACTCGGCACGTATAAAAACTGTACAAACTAACGGAAACTACCAAACACTCCTAAATTACGCTAAAACTAGAAAAACACAAAAAAGGACGATTTTACCCCTAAAGCGCTTTTGACGCTCCTGCTACATTTTTGATCCGCGAGTCAGTAGCGTAGACTCTCTCCTCCCCACACTTATGATGTGTGCGGGGTTTGGAGCTCGATGACCTCCACCGCCGACTCTATCGGCCCGGCAACGTACAACTTCAAGCGATGCCTATTTACCTTGAAAATAACGCCATCCGAGTTCTCTATTGCAACAGTCCCATACGGAAATACCTCTTTAATTGTGTGTGGGCCTGTCCAACGTGAATGAAGCTTCCCGGGAAATAAGCGCAACCGCGAGTTGTAAAGAGGAACAAGATCGCCCGCTTGGAATTCTTTGTGGTCTTTCAAGCGTTTATCGTGCAATCTCTTCGTGTGCTCCTTGTACAACACAGAGCTTTCATAAGCGTGTTGTCGCAGCTCTTCTAATTCGTGAATCTGGAGAAACCGGGCTTCACCTCCGGTTTTTAGGTCTAGATTTGCGGTTTTTAGAGCCCACATCGCTTTATGCTCCAACTCCACCGGTAAATGACATGCTTTTTCGTAAACAAGCCTAAAGGGAGTAGTCCCAATAGGTGTCTTGTAAGCCGTACGGAAAGCTCAAAGCGCCCTGTCAAGCTTATCCGACCAATCCTTGCGGTTTGCGCCTACCGACCGCTCAAGGATTCTCTTCAGTCCCCGGTTCGTGACTTCTACCTGCCCGCTTGTCTGTGGATGATAGGGCGTGGATAAACGGTGATGCACACCGTAACGGGACAAAGCTCTCTCGAGCTGAGTATTGCAAAAATGCGTCCCTCTGTCACTGATAAGCGCTTTCGGAGCGCCAAACCGGGCAAATAAGCTTTTTAAGAATCTCACGACCACCCTGGCATCATTGGTGGGTAAGGCCTGTGCCTCCGCCCACTTGGATACATAGTCAACTGCGGCCAGGATGTACTTTTTACCTCGTGAGGGGGGAAATGGTCCCATGAAGTCTATCCCCCAGATATCAAAGACTTCACAAACTTGAATCCAGTTCTGAGGCATTTCATCACGTGCGGATATGTTTGCTGCCCTCTGGCAGGCGTCGCACGCTCTAACCCAACTCTACGCATCACGAAATATAGTCGGCCAATAAAACCCGGAATCCAACACCTTCTTGGCGGTAAAGTTGGCTCCATGGTGGCCTCCGGTAGGTCCCTCGTGACAATGGCGCAGAATATCTGTCGCCTCTTTCCCAGAAACACATCTCCTGATCACCTGATCAGCACCAACCCGAAACAAGTAAGGGTCATCCCAAATGTAGTGCTTGACATCTGAAAAGAATTTCCTCTTTTGCTGGTGAGTCAACCCTTTAATCAGAATCCCGCAAGCAAGGTAGTTCGCAAGGTCGGCGAACCATGGCGACTCATCGCATATCTCAACACTCATCAAAGACTCGTGTGGGAAGTTGTCATTTATGGAATCCCAACGCGCATCCACGATGTCTCCATGCTCTAACCGAGATAGATGGTCAGCCGCTACATTCAACGCACCCTTTTTATCTTGAATTTCAATATCGAACTCCTGCAGCAACAAGATCCACCTGATCAGACGCGGTTTAGCGTCCTGTTTGCTGAAGAGATATCTGATGGCTGCGTGATCAGTATACACAACGGTTTTCGAAAGCATCAAGTACGATCTAAATTTGTCAAATGCGAAAACGACCGCCAAGAGCTCTTTTTCTGTCATGGTATAATGCTCCTGAGCGTCGTGAAGAGTCTTGCTCGCATAATAGATCGGGTGAAAGTGCTTTTCTCTCTTTTGTCCAAAAACGGCCCCTATAGCGTAATCACTCGCTTCGCACATAATTTCAAACGGCAAACTCCAATCTGGTGCAACTAAAATAGGGGCCTCAATCAACTTTTGCTTGAGAAGGTCAAAGGCTCTCAAGCAATCATCTCCAAATATGAACGGAGCGTCTTTCTCCAACAAATGGGTCATGGGCCTAGCGATCTTTGAAAAATCCTTGATAAATCGCCTATAGAACCCCGCATGACCAAGAAAACTCCGTATCGCTCTCACAGAGGTGGGAGGCGGAAGTCGTGAAATGATATCCACTTTGGCTGGATCGACCTCCATACCAGCACGCGAAATCTTGTGTCCCAGAACTATGCCCTCCTTCACCATGAAGTGGCACTTTTCCCAGTTTAGGACAAGATTCGTCTCCTCACACCTCTTCAACATCCTTTTCAAATTTTCCAAACAATGATCAAAGGAATCCCCAAATACTGAAAAGTCATCCATGAAAACCTCCATAGAATCCTCGATCATATCATGAAAAATTGCAACCATGCACCTCTGGAAGGTCACCGGCGCATTACACAACCCAAAAGGCATCCACCGGTAGGCGAACGTACCGAAGGGGCAGGTAAAGGTAGTCTTCTCCTGATCCTCAGGAGCAATAGGAATTTGGAAGTATCCAGAGAACCCGTCCAAGAAACAGTAATACGACTTCCCCGACAGACGTTCCAACATCTGGTCAATGAATGGAAGCGGGAAGTGATCCTTGCGAGTAACATCATTGAGCTTGCGGTAGTCAATGCAAACTCGCCACCCAGTGACGGTACGGGTAGGGATTAGCTCATTCCTATCATTTGAAACTATAGTCATACCACCTTTCTTAGGTACAACCTGCACCGGACTCACCCACACAGAGTCAGAAATAGGATAAATCATTCCAGCATCCAACAACTTAATTACTTCCTTCTTCACCACGTCTTGCATATTCGGATTTAAACGCCTCTGATGCTGTGCACATGGTTTGTACTCGTCTTCCATCAGAATCTTGTGAGTACAAAAAGAAGGACTGATGCCTTTGATATCCATGATTTTCCTTGCAATGGTTCTCTTATGAAGTCTCAGAACCTCGAGAAGCTGATTTTTCTCATCCTTTTTCAATGATGCCGAAATTATGACCGGTAAGCGACGCTCCTCATCCAAAAATGCATACTCGAGATGTGGTGGGAGTTCTTTCAACTCCAAAGGTGTCGGATCTTCAACCGAAGGTTTTGCTTCCTCTTCTTTTACATGGCCAATTTCTAGAAACCTCTCTGGACTCTGGGAACCATCGTCACCAATCTGATAGACTGGCTGCTCGAAATCGTGGCCCTCCTGCGTAATGCCAATCAGGTCCCCACATGACAGACGTGTGTCCGAATCAATCTCATCAACAGTGCCTTGAAAATGAGAGCACACACATGCGTTGACAATGTCGACATAGTAAAGCATGTCATCGTGACTTTGCGGATGCTGGATTGATCTTTTAATATCAAATGTCACGTGCTCGTCATTTACTCGGAGCGTGATTTGGCCAGCTGCCACATCAACAATCGTCCTCGTTGTATTGAGGAACGGGCGACCAAGTATTAAAGGCACTCTTGAATCTTCGTCCATGTCAAGGATAACAAAGTCCACGGGGAAAACAAATTTATCGATTTTTACAAGCATGTTTTCCACAAATCCACGCGGATACTTTATTGAGCGGTCTGCCAACCGAATGCTCATTCTAGTGGGTGACGGCTCACCCAGATCCAGTTTAGTAAAAACCTTATATGGCATAAGGTTGATACTCGCTCCCAAGTCAGCCAATGCATGGCTAACAGACATGTTTCCAATCAAACACGGGAGCGTAAAACTACCCGGATCTCCCATTTTCGTGGGCAGACGATTTTGCAGAATGGCGGAACAAGTTTCATTCATCACCACACATGATATATCCTCGAGCTTCTGTTTATTCGAGAGGATATCCTTTAGGAATTTCGCATACTTTGGCATCTGGGCCAAGGCTTCAACAAACGGTATATTAATGTGTAGTTGCTTAAACAACTCAAGGAACTTACCGTATTGCTCTTCGTTTTTCTGTTTCTTCAGCCTGCCTGGATAAGGTACTGGTGGAGTGTAATCTTTGACCGGCTCCTGGACTTGTGCTGTACTTGCTGGGCGTAGCCTGGCTTGCACCTCGTCCGGTGTGTTAGTCGGGACCGCTCCAGTGATCGGTGATGAGTCCGATATGACGGGTCCGGTAGTCTTTCCACTCCTGGTCATGATCGCATTCACATGCCCGCCCGGGTTTGGTTCTGTATTACCCGGAAGACCACCTGGGGGTCTTTTGGACATCATCTGCGCTAGCTGACCAACCTGATTCTCGATATTCTGAATCGAGGCTTTCTGACTCCTCATTTCTCCCTCGTTAGCTAGAAAACGATCTTCGCTTTGTTGGTATCGTTTTTCAGAGCTAGAAAGAAGCTGAGCCATCATATCCTCCAGCTTGGAATTAGACTGAGGGGCCTGCTGCTGGGAGCTGCTCCCAGTGCCCTGATTCTGATACGAATATGGACGTTGCTGGTAACGTTGGTTGTATTGCTGGTACTGCTGACCCTGCTGGGGCGCTGGAGCATGCTGAGTGAACCCCAATGGGTTCTGATTACCTGTATTCGCTCGCCACCTAAAATTTGGGTGATTTCTCCAACCGGGATTATAGGTGTTGCTGTAGGGATTGTTCTGCGGCCTCACCTGATTACCCACAAAATCTACTTCTTCGTGGCCCTCATATACGACTCCCTGAAAGCTTGCGCCAGGCTCATGTGACACTCCACACTGGTCACATCCCGAACCAGCTTGTGCAATCATCTGGGACTTATCGAATTTCGCTGCAAGAGCCGAGATTTGTGCAGTAATGGCCATGTAGTCATCCACCGCGTGTGCCCCTGCGCGAGATGATGCTGATGCTGCCCGGCCTCTATCTCCTTCCCGACGCGAGCTGGATTTCTACGCAGCTTTTTCTATGATATCATACGCTTCAGTGGGCGTCTTAGTGGCTAGATCGCCTCCTGCGTTCACGTCTAATCGCTCCTGTGTGTTGTAACTGAGCCCCTGATAGAACGTCAAAACCAGCTGTCTCTTGGAGAAGCCATGATGTGGAACATCAATCAACAGATCTTTAAATCTCTCCCAGGCCGCGTGCAACGACTCTCCCTCATCCTGGCGAAAGGAAACAATCCGCTTCCGTAGCTTGTTTGTTTTCTCAGGCGAAAAATATTTCTGCATAACCTGCTCCGCCAACTGATTCCAGGTCCTGATGGACCCGACTGGAAGTGACATAAGGCAAGCTCTAGCTTTGTCACGCAACGAGAAAGGAAACAACCTCAACCGAATTGCATCCTCCGAAACACCTGTAATTCTAAATGTCGAACAAATAGCAAGAAAAGCAGCGATATGCCTCCCAGGATCTTCATGCTCACGCCCGTCAAACTGTACCGAGTTCTGCACCATATTAATAATACTAGATCTAATTTCAAAAGTAGGTGCATCTATAGTAGGCTGAAGGATACTAGGCTCCAGGCCTGCCCTTCCGGGCTGGTTCGTTTCATTCAAAGTTCGGTCTTCGTCCGCCATGACGGCTCTCTCCTCGTCCCCTGAGCTTTCGTCTTCAGAAATTATCACCGGCTCGTCAATTGCATTTGCAATGCGTTGTGCAATGACAAGTGACCTTTCGCGCAGCCTCTTACTTCTTCTAAGGTTATGCGCTGGTTCGTCAGTCGGCTCAGCAATAGCGGGCGTGGGAGTTGAGGACATCAACCTGCAAACGAAAATTTGACACAATGAATATTTTATTAACATAATAATGCTGGGTTTTTTTGTGCTGAAAAGAAACAGAATATTATTTTAAATGGGCTGAAAAATTTATAAAAATCCGAAAATGGGCCCGAAATTTTATAAAAATTAAAGCAATGAAAATAATCGAATCGGCTAGTGTAAAAACGATTTTTAAGAGCCGAAAATTCAACGAATAAATGAATAAATAAATCCGGATTTGAACAAAGAAATGGAACAAAAATTCACAAGCGTACAAAAGAATCACGAAAATGAATAAATTGAATTAAAAGCAAGAAATATTAACAAATAAATAAACAAATAAATAATCAAGAAAATATTCACGAATATTAACAAGTATATACACCGATAACACAATGACTCGGGTCGTTCCTAAAACTCGCCAATTCCCCGGCAACGGCGCCAAAAACTTGACGTGTGCGCGACTACACATATTTTTACAATGAAATTACACACGATTTGGTTTTAAATTTATAAAAGTGATTATTACTTTTACATCAAAACACACACGAAAGAGGCAAGTGTACCCCGACATATATGTAGTAAAGTATCGGTAAGAACCAAGTATCGATCCACGGAAATGGGCGGAGAAATAATACTAGACCTTTGTCACTAAATTACCGGTAAAAACATAAGTTGTTTGAATTTTAATAAACTAAAGTAAGCATAAACAAATATTTATAAAACATAGTAGATTTCAAATACTAAAATAGATAAATAGCCTTGCTTAATACACAACCAAAGCATGTCAACTAAGTCGGTTTTGGCACTAGAAGAATTCGGTCAATTTTCCAATTTAAGACAATTAGTATCCCTTTCGGGAATCCTAACATGACAATCATTCGGAAAGCTAAAACGATAAACACACTTTAACCACCTAAAATTGTTCTTTAACGTGCAATTGATAAATGTCTATAAAAATCTCCTAAAAATAAGTTAGTTATCCGTTAGGAGTTTTCTAACAGCACTTAATCAAGGAAAGCGACACCGATAAACACAATGCAATCACCGAGACAAGCATAAACTAGATTAAATCACAACCAAGTTCATTTTACAAATCTTGCACATAAATTCACCAAGATAACAATTTTGGCCTAAACTACTAACTAAGCTAACAAATCATGGCAAGAATTTATAACGACACCATTTAACCCGTTAGAGTCCTTACGTGACGGCAAGCTTTCTTGATTGATAATAATTACATTTTATTAAACCACTAACCATTTCTAGTATCATGGTGCCCACATTTTAACCAGGCTAAACTAGTTAACCAAGTTTAAAGTTTACTAATACATGATTAATTATGCTTCATTTTTCAACTATCTTAACTAACCAAATACCAATCATCCAACACAATTACTTATAATCAAGAAATCAATATCAATAACAAGGTTGCAAACTAATCATCAAAGATAATCATAGAAAATACTTCCAAATGTCATTACAAACAAAGATTAACATACTAATGGCTATAATCAAGCAAGGGATTGTTGTGTTTTTGCCCAAAGGCTTACATTAATACATAATAATTGATGTGTGTAAAATGCAACATATAAATTACATCAAATGAGGCATAAAACTAACCCTTTTTAAGTACTAATGTTGGAAAAAGAGTGTTTTTGTCTTCCTTTTGTATTTTCAGGATTAAATGAGCTCAAATTCACAAAAGAAGCAAAAAGACAGCTAAATCTAACATAAATACAAGAAAAGGAACATAAGTGGATTGCCCGACCCCTCAACAGCAACCTTCCAAGCAAAATGGAGAAGGCAGAAGACTGAACATGCCCCGTGCTCAGCCAGCACAGGGCCGTGCCCAAGAAGCAGCAGAAAAGACAAACCTATAGAAGCTTCTATTGCCCACCACGGGGCCGTGCCCAGTGAACACGGGGGCGTGGTGAAAGTACAGCAGGCGCATTAATTGTAATTGCGAATTACAACTAATGAAGAGAGAGAGTGTCAGACAGGCACGGGGCCATGTCCAGCGGACACGGGGCCGTGCCCAGCCTTCTGTTCAGCCTATAAATAGGAGTGCTTGGCTTCATTGCAACTCATCCCTAGGCACACCACCTCTCTCACACTTCATCCACCACCCACCACCATCACAACACCATCATCCACCACCATCATCCATTGTCCATCATAGAGTGTGTGAGTCGTCTCGGGATCCAAGATTGATCGTAAGAGTTCTTGACAATCAAGGCCATGTTTGCCTAAGTCTCTTACATCACTTGGTGAAGACAAGTGTTTAGTATAATACTTTTTATTTTTAATCTTTTGCACTTTTTATTTGGTTTTGTTGTATAAATGACTTTAATAACTAGTTACTTATGTTGAAGGTGATCTTTCCTTATCGGGGGTTATATGGAGGTATTTTGGCTACCTGGTCGGGGGTTAAGGGAACGGTTTGGTAAGGGTCTTGCCCTTGTTCAGCGTTTAGAGGTCCTGCAAGGGACCTGGGTCAAATTTAGTAGGATCTCCTTCAATGCCCATAGGTATTGGATGGCGGGGATCCAAACTCTTTGACCCCCTCATAAGTTAACTACTATTAATACTATAACCCGGCTATTTAGGACTATATCCCTGCTGACTCAGACTACTTAGTCGAGGGTAACGTCACCGCCAAAAGCGGAGCCTACCATAATTTGCATTAATAACTTAATTCATTATCTTCCAATAATACAACCCTTTAGGATTGTATCCTTGCTGACTCAAACTACTGGGTTGAGGGTAACGTCACCTTCAAAAGAGGGGCCTACTACAATAACTAAGATAATCTCTTAAACAAGTGCAAAAGTGCGAAAATAATCAAAGGTTATACTAATACACGAGTCGGATCCAAGTGATTCATCTTGTCTATCTGTTTTTATTTTATTTTATTTTTCAGCATTTAGTTAGTTTTTATTTTCTTAGTTTAAAAATCTTTTCTAACGTTTTGATTTGGTTAGACGTTGAGGATAAACCGGTACTAAAAACTCTTGTGTCCTTGGACGATCTCGGTATCTTACCAACACTATACTACGTCCACGATGGGTGCACTTGCCCATATGTGTGTTTAGTGTTAGTAAATATCGTGTTTTATAAATTTAAAACTTGGCTAAAAGTGTAAAAAGGGCTTAAATTATACATCAAAAATATATTACACCTAATGCACATCAAGTTTTTTTGGCGCCGTTGCCGGGGACACAAGGATTTTAAAAAGTTAGGAATCAACGGCCTAATCATCTTTTTATTTTTTTCTTTTTAATTTTTAGGATTTTCTTAGTTTTTTAGCTTCTGCAGAGCTCAGCACGGGCCATGCCTGGTCGGACACGGGCCGTGCCCAGCGTTGTTACTGGCAGTTTTTAGTTTTCCAAGTTACAGAAGGCTGACCACGGGGCCGTGTCGGTGCAACACGGGGCCGTGTCCAACTCTCCAGTAACTGGGATCTGGAAAACAATCACTGTAACTCCGACCACGGGCCGTGTTCACTGAGCACGGGGCCGTGGTGAACCTTCTAACTAGCATTCTTTTCTGTTTTTATTGCAGGACTTGGAACCAGACGCCACCCCTACGTAGTGTATGAGCTCCAGTTCTAATAAGGACATAAAAGAACCTCTAGAAGAACCCGAACGCTTTCTCAGAAAAAGACTAAAAGCCAAGAACCAAGAGAAAGTTTCGTGGAATCCACTTCCAATGGCGGACCAACGTACCCTCATGGATTATCTACGACCCACCATAGGTAACCTAGGCGCCGCTATCAACGCACCGAATGTTGAAGCCAATAACTTCGAACTTCGGCCGCATTTGATACAAATGCTCCAAAACTCCACAACCTTCCATGGGCTTGCGGACAAGGATCCCCATCTACATATTACTAATTTCTTAGAAATATGTGATACCTTTCGGATCAATGGAGCATCGAATGACGCCATCCGCCTTCGAATGTTTCCTTTCTCACAAAAAGACCGAGCAAAAGCTTGGCTCAACGCCCTCCCAGCTGGATCGGTAAACACCTGGGATGAACTAGCCCAAAAATTTCTATATAAGTATTTCCCTCCCGCTAAAACGGCTAAATTAATGACTGAAATTAATACATATTCACAAGAGGACGGGGAATCCTTATATGAAACTTGGGAAAGGTTCAAGGAGCTATTGCGAAAGTGTCCACATCACGGCCTTGCGATATGGCAACAAGTATCCACTTTCTATAATGGGTTGTTGCAACACACAAGGCAGACGCTTGACTCTAGCTCCGGGGGACTTTTAGGTAATCGCCGCCCGCATGAAATATATAACCAAATTGAGGTAATTGCTCAAATCAATTTTCAGTGGCACACCCCCCGAGGCAATAAATCTATTGCCCCAGACGCCCATAAGGTTGATGAAAGCACTTCTTTACAAGCCCAAATCGAGGCCCTTTCTTCAAAAATAAAAAAATTGGAAATGACAAAAACAGTCTCGGTTATGGCTTGTGAAGGGTGTGGTGGGCCACATGAAAATTGGAGTTGTATGAAAGAAACAGACGATCAACAAGAGTCGGTAAGCTACATTGATAATAGACCTAGGCCGTCGGGTCCTCCAACGGGCACTTACAACCAAGGATGGCGAAACCACCCTAACCTTGGTTGGAGAGAACCCGGCAATATTAGTAACCAACAAAACCAACGAACAAACTTTCAACAACCAAGAAATGAGTCACAAAATTTCACTCAACAACAAGTTGGACGAGAAAGGCTTGAAGATACTGTATCTCGCCTCATCTCCGACACTGAAAAGAAAAACTCGGAAAGATTTCTACAATTAGAATCAAATTTTAGAAATCAACAAGCTAGTATTCAAAACATAGAAAAACAATTAAGTCAACTAGCCCAAAACTTTTCCGAAAGACCACCAGGCGCATTACCAAGCAACACCGAAACAAACCCAAAGGCGCAAGTTCATCTCATCACGTTACGAAACCGTATCGTGGGGACTGCGGAAGCGCCACCGCCAACCGAGGAGACTACACCACCACCTCTGCAAGAAAAGGACCCCCCTCCGTCATCAGAGCCTATCAAAGCTCCTCGAGTTCTGTACCCCGGTAGGTTAATTCGTCAAAAGACCAATGAGCAATTCGCAAAATTCGAAAGTCTACTAAAACAATTGCATGTCAACATTCCTTTTATTGATGTCCTAACCCAAATGCCCAAATACTCTAAGTTCATGAGGGACTTCCTCACTCATAAAAAGAAAATTGAAACTTTGCAATTAGTTAACTTAGGCGAAGAATGCTCTACCCTCGTACTCAACAAACTTCCCCAAAAGAGAATCGATCCTGGAAGCTTCACGATTTCCTGCTCGATCGGGGACTCCCCCGTTCGTAATGCACTGGCCGACCTTGGGGCTAGCATTAACCTCATGCCTTCATCAGTGTTTAAAAGACTCGGCCTAGGAACAACGAGTCCTACAAAAATGAGCATACAACTTGCTGACCGATCCGTCAAATTCCCGCAAGGTGTCATCGAAAATGTCCTAGTAAAAGTAAACAAATTTGTCTATCCGGCCGATTTTGTCATACTCGATATGGAAGAAGACACCGAAGTCCCCCTCATACTAGGGAGACCATTTCTCGCCACCGCACAAGCAGTGGTAGACATGAATGATGGAACGCTCACCCTAAGGTGCGGGGATGATGAAGTAAAATTCGGGGTTGGGAAGAGAATAGAGGACGACGACCCGGTCAACTACATGAAGGTTATTGATTCGAGTTTGGATGCTGCTCTCCGACGGTGCAACATGGGATACCAAACATCCCACTCAGAAAATATATAACCTCACATTGGGTCTAGCCAAGGACCCTTATAAACGTGGCGCACCACGGAGGCATTCCGCGGAACTATCCGTAGTTTAGTTTAATCTTTTAGTTTTAATTTGCAGGAATAAAACACACTCATGGTGGTAAAGGATGAAAAGGGAAACGAGAAACATGGCCCCATGCACAAGAACAAGGCAACCCGACATCAATTTCTCCAAGACAGAAGGTTCAACACGGGCCGTGTCCAACCAACACGGCCCCGTGCTGAACCCTCTGCAGAAAAATGCCCAGTTCAGGTAACTGGACACGGGCCGTGTTCACCAGACACGCCCCCGTGTCCAGGCTTCTGTTTCTTTTCTTTAATTTTCGTTACTGGCACCTGAACACGGGGCCGTGTCCGGTCCCCACGGGGCCGTGTCCAGACTGCCAGTAACATAAATCTTTGCTTTTAAACACCATCTTACACATCTAATCAACCTAAAAATTTATTTTTGGGACACATTGAGGACAATGTGTAATTTAAGTGTGGGAGGGATGCTAAAACCTTGAAACTTTGCAAGTCATAATAACAAGCCTTACACAAAACTCTATTGGAACCGCTAAACACCCCAAATTTTTTCAAAAATTTTCAATTTTTTTTTACCTGTCTAAAGTTTAAGTTAGGAATCCTAAGATTAATAAGGTTATATTTTTACAAATTTGCAACCGAGAGCGTCGTGATAAAAAGAACCAACATAAGAAAATTATGAAACGGCATGACAAGCTTAGTTAAAATTTGATTATATATACTTGATCACATAGAAAAACCCATTCCCACAAAAAGTGAGTTTTGAGCCTTTATTGAGCATACAAATTTACATCTTTAGACTAAATGCTCATTTTTCGTTTCTTGTGTAAATAGCCGCTTGGTTCTTACGACTCTAGAACTTGCCAAGACGATTCATTCCCGGTCCTTACCAACTTAAACCCAAGTAAGTAAATGATGGAGGCATTAGGACTAACCATTTTTCTTTCTACACCATTATTTTTCAATTTTTTACCACCTACCCAAAATACCCCTAGTTAACCCCTTTGAGCCTAAACCTTTCATTTCTTTACCCTAAAACCCTTTTACCCACCAAAACCCTTTTTATTTTTACCCTTTATTTTAGTAGCAAGCTCGGTTTTCGTGTGACTAAAAAAAATGATGAAGTAGAAATAAACAAACAAAGCTCTTAAAACAAAAAGCTTGTTTGAAGAAATACTTCATTAAGAATAAAAAGTCACTAAAACAAAATGTTTTACGAAAACCGACAATTTTTACGCTTTCCGCCCTTTTCTACTAACCACTAACCCACTCACCCACCTTTAGCCCAAGCCTTTACCCAAAAATGTCCTCTTGATATTTACAAAGGTAACAAGTTAAAAAGGAGGAGGATTGATTGCTTAGCAAGCTTATGGTAGGAATAAGTTCCATGCCGCTCTCGAGTGATTCACTAAAAATACACCTTCGGCCGAGTGTGAGTGATTTCTCCCGTGAGGTATGTGAACTTGTATATAAATGGAATTTTAAAAAGGCATGTTATGCCTAAATAAGTAATTTCTCCTATGAAACGTTCTAAATAAATCATAACGAATAGGATTGTAAATAAATAAAAATAAAACCCAAAAAGATCTTGGATTCCCGACACTCTATGACAAGCCAAAACCTTCTCTTCTACCCATTCCATTTGGGAGTGTAAGACACATATTAAAGAGTTTTGCTTAAGGACAAGCAAAAGTTCAAGTGTGGGGGTATTTGATGTGTGTAAAATGCAACATATAAATTACATCAAATGAGGCATAAAACTAACCCCTTTTAAGTACTAATGTTGGAAAAAGAGTGTTTTTGTCTTCCTTTTGTATTTTCAGGATTAAATGAGCTCAAATTCACAAAAGAAGCAAAAAGACAGCTAAATCTAACATAAATACAAGAAAAGGAACATAAGTGGATTGCCCGACCCCTCAACAGCAACCTCCCAAGCAAAATGGAGAAGGCAGAAGACTGAACACGCCTCGTGCTCAGCCAGCACGGGGCCGTGCCCAAGAAGCAGCAGAAAAGACAAACCTATAGAAGCTTCTATTGCCCACCACGGGGCCGTGCCCAGTTAACACGGGGGCGTGGCGAAAGTACAGCAGGCGCATTAATTGTAATTGCGAATTACAATTAATGAAGAGAGAGTGTGTCAGACAGGCACGGGGCCGTGTCCAGCGGACACGGGGCCGTGCCCAGCCTTCTGTTCAGCCTATAAATAGGAGTGCTTGGCTTCATTGCAACTCATCCCTTGGCACACCACCTCTCTCACACTTCATCCACCACCCACCACCATCACAACAACATCATCCACCACCATCATCCATTGTCCATCATAGAGTGTGTGAGTCGTCTCGGGATCCAAGATTGATCGTAAGAGTTCTTGACAATCAAGGCCATGTTTGTCTAAGTCTCTTACATCACTTGGTGAAGACAAGTGTTTAGTATAATACTTTTTATTTTTAATCTTTTGCACTTTTTATTTGGTTTTGTATTAACGACTTTAATAGCTAGTTACTTATGTTGAAGGTGATCTTTCCTTATCGTTTGTCCGTGGTGTCTTGGCGTTATTTTACTTTCTATATAAAATAAAATATTTTCACCATTCATATCTCCACGGTCTATATGGAGGTATGTTGGCTACCTGGTCGGGGGTTAAGGGAACGGTTTGGTAAGGGTCTTGCCCTTGTTCAGCGTTTAGAGGTTCTGCAAGGGACCTGGGTCAAATTTAGTAGGATCTCCTTCAATGCCCATAGGTATTGGATGGCGGGGATCCAAACTCTTTGACCCCCTCATAAGTTAACTACTATTAATACTATAACCCGGCTATTTAGGACTGTATCCCTGCTGACTCAGACTACTTAGTCGAGGGTAACGTCACCGCCAAAAGCGGGGCCTACCATAATTTGCATTAATAACTTAATTCATTATCTTCCAATAATCCAACCCTTTAGGATTGTATCCTCGCTGACTCAAACTACTGGGTTGAGGGTAACGTCGCCTTCAAAAGAGGGGCCTACTACAATAACAAAGATAATCTCTTAAACAAGTGCAAAAGTGCGAAAATAATCAAAGGTTATACTAATACACGAGTCGGATCCAAGTGATTCATCTTGTCTATCTGTTTTTATTTTATTTTATTTTTCAGCATTTAGTTAGTTTTTGTTTTCTTAGTTTAAAAATCTTTTCTAACTTTTTGATTTGGTTAGACATTGAGGATAAACTGGAACTAAAAACTCTTATGTCCTTGGACGACCTCTGTCACAACCCGACCACGTAGAACATACAAAACGTGGCGGAAATGTCGGGGGAGTGTTGTAACAGAATCAATTGTTTCAAATCCATGGCAATTGAAGTTTCGTTTTATTAATCAAACATGAAAGTTTACATTGTTTTATACAAGAACCAAAGATTACATAACATAACTTAACTAGTTCTTGTCTCGTTTTAAGTCACTAAGGCACAGGTCCGCCTAAGTATGTCTTGATAAGTCCTATGCATCATCTCCTGAAAACACATGTGAAAATAGGTACGTCAGCATAAAAATGTCTGTGAGATACATTGGTTTTGTGAAAACGGAATTCATGACTTATGTTTGAGAAAATGTTTAGTCATGAACCTTGTAATTTGCTTTGTCTTGTAAATCATTTGAAAAATGATAAGATCAGATGATATGTATAAATAAGAGAACACTGCATGGTTAAACGGATAACCATGTAAAAATGAGTTTGTATAAGATAAGTCGTTTGTAAATCAATGTCTCGTGAAAAGTGTGTTATTTGTATAAAATGTTATATGTCTCAAACTGAAATAATTCAAATAATGCTACGATATGTAATACCATACAAACACTTATATATAGGAAGTACCAGCGGCGTATCCACCATGCTTGTATTATATTACACACGCTTCGTTACTTAGATCACTTGCTCAAACCAAACCATCAAGATGAAATGTTTAACAATTGTGGAAATGTTTATGTATAGTCAAACGTCTATTGTCAAATGTAAATCATGTCAACGGATACAACTGGTTTACACGGTTCAATGGTTACAAACGGTTCATATAATCGAAGGGTTAAGACGGTTCACATAGTCAAATGGTTACAACGGTTCAAAATGTAGTATAATGTGTTCATATGCTGGATGAGCATATGCAACAGAAATGCAATGTAAAACCATGTACTAAGTATGCACACAATGGGCATACATAGCATGTAATGTAAAGCAATGTACTAAGTACGCACACAATGGGCATACATAGCATGTAATGTAAAGCAAAGTACTAAATACGCACAAAATGGGCATACATAGCATGTAATGTAAAGCAATGTACTAAGTACGCACACAATGGGCATACATAGCATGAACACAATGAAATCATGTACTATACCTGTACTATCGAACATAGCAAGTATATGATGTGAAAACCGGAAAGCATGAAAGTAACAAGTAGGCACATGTGTTTCACCCCAAAACAGTTTGGAAAACAGTAAAAGAGGGGTTCAATGTACTCACCTGAGATTGCTTTGAAGTTCTTGTATAATAACCAAATAATGCTAGAGATCACGGAATATTAAACGGCACCTAATAGGTAGCTATATTAATATACCGGACCAAAATCGGAAGGATCGGATAGTATGCGGGTTCGTAAACCAAACGAGTATGGAGACTCGTGAAATATGGTTTAACAAAGCTTACATACTAAAATGAAACCTAACCTAAGTGCTTGCGACCCATTACGACCCGTTTAGGTAGCTTATGCTACCTTAACGCGTCGTTCGCGTAGAACGCGTTTGGAACGCCTAACATCGTGGCCATAAGGTATAACCTCGGAAGGTTATAGCTATGGTCACCTAATGTGTTTGGTCGGATCCTAATGATCGACCAAATGAGTCGGGTTCGAAAGTATAAGCGATGGTTTAGATCGCTTACCTTACGACCCTATATAAGCACTATACTAAAAGTGACGAGCTAAGCATGTTAGGACATGCTTAACTGAGTTTAGAAAACAGGTTTGGCATCAAAACAAATGGCTTTGATGCTCACGAGTATTTTGGTTACAAAATACGCAAGAATGCGCATTTTGTCCGAAACTACGACTCGTCACTGAGCCTAGATAACGTGGTAATCAGTAGGTATAGTCGCCATGGGCTATAACCATCGTGATCACGCTCACGTTATGAAGTTCCAAAGAATTTCGTGTTGACCATAGGCTGGTCAACGCAGAAAGTCAACAAAACGTTGACTTTCGGACTCCAAAAGCGAATAAAAGAACGAAAGAACACTTACGAAGGGTCCCCGAATGCTAATCTAGATCAAAATGGCTCAGGTATGAAACAAAGGTTCCAACTTAGAGCTTTTGATCAGATTTTTTTGGGTTTTCACCAAAAGGGGGGGGGGTATTTATAGGAAAAGTAAAGCCGTTAGGATCGTTTCTTGAATATCGTGCCACGATCCAAGCCTTACACTTGTCAAGATGTTGTGGTGGCTTAATGTGACCCTTAGCTCCTGAGATGGTGAAAGGGCATTGCCCTTTGGAGTGTTTGAAAGGTCAATCTTAGCAAGAAAACAACTTTTCTGTTACTGAAGGGGCCATGCGACCCGCATCAGGATATGCACAAACTCAGGCGGGCCGCCTGGGCCTGTCTGATCTGCACATACTTTTAGAAATGGCAGTTTTGGTCCCTGTTGCGTATTTAAGCCATTTCCGACACTTCTAAGGCCCGTAAAGCCAACTTTAAGGCCCTAAAATGATGCCTAAATATTGTGGACATGAAACATGCTCAAAAATATGCCGGGTGTTGGTTCGTTTGGCCGTACGATCGCGATGTTCGCTTAGTTACGACGAAATGCGCATAAGCGCGAAAGACGATCCAAATGACGCGACGAACGGATTTTTCTCATGCCAAACACTAAGGCATAATATAAGGATGCTTACATAAATTTTTGGATGTCCGGATGTATTCAGAACATAAGTTATGCGCGAAAGTGCAAACTTATGCACTTTTTGACACTTTTAGTCCCTGAATGATCCAAAAGTTTGTTTTAGCATACCAAACCCCTCAAAGCCTTATTTCTAAGCTATGTAAAGGATATTTATGGTATGTTTAACTTATGGACATGTTCTGGAATGTTCGTTACAGTTCAAATTGGCATACTTTCGCAGTTTGTCAAGTTTAGTCCCTGTAAGCGAATTAACTTGTTTTTGCCATACCAAAGCCTTCAAAACTTATTTCTAAGTTATGTGAAGGTTATTTAAGGTATGTTAAATATATGATGATGTTCCGGAGTATTTGTCGCATTAAACGGAGTATGTTTACGCACCAGTTTGCGTATAATTCTCCAGAAAGCGTTGTAAAGGTTGAAACAAGAACTGATATGTGCAAAAGATACACATATTTATACAAGATCCCAAGTATGAAATACAATATTTTATTGGCTTGGTATTTTTTTGATGGTCGCGGTGGCACAGGTGTCACAGTCTCCCTTACCTTAGGAAATTTCGTCCCAAATTTATTCGTAGGAGTCTATTTGTGACTCTGCCAAATAACCATTAGTGATATGCAAAGCAATATCCTGTCATTTCCTTGACGGTCGTTCTTCGGAAACAAAAATGAACAGACGGAGTCATTTTCAATGGTTGCTTCATCAGAAATGGAAATGAAGGATTACACAACGGATATTGATTTTCTCAACGGATAAATCTTCAGAAACGAAAATGCACTAACGGAGTCATTTTCAACGGTTGCTCCCTCAGAGTTGGAAATGAAAGATTTACACAACGAATATTGATTTTCTCAACGGATAAATCTTCAGAAACGAAAATGAACTAACGCAGTCATTTTCAACGGTTGCTTCATCAGAGTTGGAAATGAAGGATTACACAACGGATATTCATTTCCTCAACGGATAAATCTTCAGAAAAGAAAATGAATTAACGGAGTCATTTTCAACGGTTGCTTCATCAGAGTTGGAAATGAAGGATTACACAACGGATATTCATTTCCCCAACAGATAAATTGTCAGAAACGAAAATGAATTAACAGAGTCATTTTTAACGGTTGCTTCATCAGAGTTGGAAATGAAGGATTACATAACGGATATTCATTTCCTCAATGGATAAATCTTCAGAAACGAAAATGAATTAACGGAGTCATTTCCAACGGTTGCTTCATCAGAGTTGGAAATGAACAGGGTTAACTCTAGACACATGACAGAACTTGCTGTGATTTCTGTGCACTAAATTCCATAATTATGTATGCATCCATAATTACGTAATCCCTTGCACAGTCCGCACAGTTTGTTTTGTAATGTTTTGGGGAAGGATATCAAACTTGTGATGAGGGTGACTAGACTTCCATCGGGTCCTTTTAATTAGATCGACAGGGGATCTTCTTAGTTAGGCCACCAAGGAGTCCTTCCAGCTATATCATCACATGATATCCCTAACCAGATTTTTGGATGAATCTGTTTAACTAGACCACTCAAGGGGTCTAATTATGAAGTAGTACATAATCCAAGGGACTTAACTATAACATAGAAGTTCATTGAGGATTTTAAGTAATACCTTTGGGTATCCTACTATGAATCTCTTGTACAAGGATATGTAAGATTCTACGAAGATTTGGATAACATAATTTGGATCACACAACAACACATAAGGGAACACATAAGCACAAAGTCACATAATTGTTTAACTTGATTATAATTTGTTATTAACTTGTTATTGATTGAATACGGATATGGAAACCAATCGACGGGTCTCAATGTTCACGGGAATCTATCTGAGAAGATAGAAAGATCTCCCAAAATTCGATTTTTGATTTCAAGGAATTATCACACTCGAATTTAGGTATACAACAATTAAGGACTTACGGGAAATCCTTAGGTACCCTATTAAGGATTTATAGTGGTACTTTGGGTATTCGTCATGTGTTGTAACTTGCGCCTTGTATTTCATTTTCCTTAGAAGAAACGGGTACTTAGGAATTACGTGGAAGACGCAAGAGATCATAGAATGGGAGAATTTTGGGGGTAGTTTGTTCTTCAAGGAATAAGGTTCCTTGATTGTTGGTATCGTAAGGGATATGTCGTCTATACGTGCAACCACAGAAATACATTGTAATGTAAATAAGAGATTTATTTATAAACAACGATAACAACTGTTTCTTGGATCTTGACAACAAAAGAAAATAATACATAAGACGTGATTATTTCTAAACGATGTTGTCTTCTAGTCAGTCAGATGTTTATCCCTGTGCTGGATTTGCATTAGCAAGCCTTGGGCAATTTTTTCGGAAATGACCTATCTCGCCACAGTTGAAACAAGAGCCTGGTAGAAAACGACCTTGAGCAGGATTGTTGCCAACTTGGTTTGGCGTAGCTGCAGCTGGGCAGACTCTTGCTGTATGGCCTATAAGCCCACAAGTTTGGCATTTGCGGCACTGTACGTTGGCGTGATGATGGAGGCTACATTGGTTGCACAAGGGTGCTGTTCCATTGTATGTTTTCTAGCAGGGGGTTGAGCTGGTTGGTTGGGGACGGCTTGACCATTGTGAGCGACTACGGCGAAGTTCTGAGAAGCCTTTCGCTTCTTTAACTTTTTAGAGGATTCAGTCTGTTCATCCATGGTCTTTGATTCCTCGATTGGGTTCGATTCCCCTACCGGTTTCTTGTCACCTTTTCGGAAAAGTTTACCTTTCCTGATCTTTGATTCAGTCAAGGTTGCAGATAGCTCAACGGCCTGTCTAACTGTAGTAGGGTTGCTACCAGTCACAATGTCTTGTATTGAGTCAGGGAGGCCATCAATGTACTTTTCGATTGCTTTATCCAAAGGTGTAACCATATCCGGGCATAATAAACTTAACTCCTCATAACGATCCGTGTAGGCTTGATGCTCACCGCTAACTTGCTTAAGATCATCGAACTCCGTTTCCAAGGCCCTGATCTCGTGACGAGGACAGAATTCCTTCATCATCAGAGCTCGAAGCTCTTGCCATGTTTGAGCCAGTGCCACATCGGCACCCCTATCTCTCATCACACCATTCCACCATGTCAAAGCTCGTTTCTCAAAGACGCTAGATGCGAATTCTACCTTTCGCTCGTTTGGACATTGAATATGTCTGAAGGTGTTCTCTAAACTCTCGAACCATTGTAGAAGTGCAGTCTCTCCTTGAGACCCAGAAAACTTTGATGGCTTAGCTGAGTTGAACGTCTTGAAGTTGCAGAGGGCATGATTGTTGTTGTTGGCTTGGTTCCATTGAGGAAAGAGGTTTGGGAATTGAGCAGCCATTTGCTGTGCAATGATCTCTGCCAGTTCGGCAGTTGCTATCTGGTTTTCGCGTCGAGGAGGCATTCTAAATGAGAGACAAGAAAGAAAACAAATGAAATGGCATTGGGTAAGAATAGGATGTTACAATTACCGACCGTAATCATGGTTGATGGTCATTTGTTTGAACCACGAAGCAAACAAACAACACCAAGGCTGAATCAAAGCAAATAGATCCTCATAGTGTATCGCGAAGACATGCTCGCCTATAAGTGGACACTCACCCCAAGAGTTCCCAGGTAAGAGTGACTGGTCCGATTATGTGGATTTGTACGAACACTCTAACCTTAGACAGAAAACCCAGGGTACAGGCATTCACTCTTCCAGTTTGCACGTGTTCACACTATTTAGGACCCAAAACTTTGACGAGAGTTTTGAAAATTCAAAGGGGTTCAAAACCTTATAACGGAGGGTTCAAAACCTAGTAATCAATCATCCTAGAACAGATGATTAGTTTTCAAAGCGGTTTTGAAAATTATGTTCTTGTTGTGGTCGTCGCCTAAGGATAGGTGACGGTATTGTTTTGTGACTAAACGCAAGTAAACTCGCGTTAGGTTCCTAGGAAGGTTATAGACTAGGTCAAAGTATTACTAATAACCTAATTCCCTATAACCTGGCTCTGATACCAACTTTTCTGTCACACCCCGACCACGTAGAACATACAAAACGTGGCGGAAACGTCGGGGAGTGTTGTAACAGAATCAATTGTTTCAAATCCATGGCAATTGAAGTTTCGTTTTATTAATCAAACATGAAAGTTTACATTGTTTTATACAAGAACCAAAGAGTACATAACATTATTTAACTAGTTCTTGTCTCATTTTAAGTCACTAAGGCACAGGTCCGCCTAAGTATGTCTTGATAAGTCCTATGCATCATCTCCTGAAAACACATGTGAAAATAGGTACGTCAACATAAAAATGCCTGTGAGATACATTGGTTTTGTGAAAACAGAATTCATGACTTATGTTTGAGAAAATGTTTAGTCATGAACCTTGTAATTTGCTTTGTCTTGTAAATCATTTGAAAAATGATAAGATCAGATGATATGTATAAATAAGAGAACACTGTATGGTTAAACGGATAACCATGTAAAAATGAGTTTGTATAAGATAAGTCGTTTGTAAATCAATGTCTTGTGAAAAGTGTGTTATTTGTATAAAATGTTATATGTCTCAAACTGAAATAATTCAAATAACGCTACGATATGTAATACCATACAAACACTTATATATAGGAAGTACCAGCGGCGTATCCACCATGCTTGTATCATATTACACACGCTTCGTTACTTAGATCACTTGCTCAAACCAAACCATCAAGATGTAATGTTTAACAATTATGGAAATGTTTATGTATAGTCAAAAGTCTATTGTCAAATGTAAATCATGTCAACGGATACAACTGGTTTACACGGTTCAATGGTTACAAACGGTTCATATAATCGAAGGGTTAAGACAGTTCACATAGTCAAATGGTTACAACGGTTCAAAATGTAGTATAATGTGTTCATATGCTGGATGAGCATATGCAACAGAAATGCAATGTAAAACCATGTACTAAGTACGCACACAATGGGTATACATAGCATGTAATGTAAAGCAATGTACTAAGTACGCACACAATGGGCATACATAGCATGTAATGTAAAGCAATGTACTAAGTACGCACACAATGGGCATACATAGCATGTAATGTAAAGCAATGTACTAAGTACGCACACAATGGGCATACATAGCATGAACACAATGAAACCATGTACTATAGATGTACTATCGAACATAGCAAGTATATGATGTGAAAACCGGAAAGCATGAAAGTAACAAGTAGGCACATGTGTTTCACCCCAAAACAGTTTGGAAAACAGTAAAAGAGGGGTTCAATGTACTCACCTGAGATTGCTTTGAAGTTTTTGTATAATAACCAAATAATGCTAGAGATCACGGAATATCAAACGGCACCTAATAGGTAGCTATATTAATATACCGGACCAAAATCGGAAGGATCAGATAGTATGCGGGTTCGTAAACCAAACGAGTATGGAGACTCGTGAAATATGGTTTAACAAAGCCTACATACTAAAATGAAACCTAACCTAAGTGCTTGCGACGCATTACGACCCGTTTAGGTAGCTTATGCTACCTTAACGCGTCGTTCGCGTAGAACGCGTTTGGAACGCCTAACATCGTGGCCATAAGGTATAACCTCGGAAGGTTATAGCTATGGTCACCTAATGTGTTTGGTCGGATCCTAATGATCGACCAAATGGGTCGGGTTCGAAAGTATAAGCGATGGTTTAGATCGCTTATCTTACGACCCTATATAAGCACTATACTAAAAGTGACGAGCTAAGCATGTTAGGACATGCTTAACTGAGTTTAGAAAACAGGTTTGGCATCAAAACAAACGGCTTTGATGCTCACGAGTAGTTTGGTTACAAAATACGCAAGAATGCGCATTTTGGCCGAAACTACGAATCGTCACTGAGCCTAGATAACGTGGTAATCAGTAGGTATAGTCGCCATGGGCTATAACCATCGTGATCACGCTCACGTTATGAAGTTCCAAAGAACTTCGTGTTGACCATAGGCTGGTCAACGCAGAAAGTCAACAAAACGTTGACTTTCGGACTCGAAAAGCGAAAAAAAGAACGAAAGAACACTTACGAAGGGTCCCCGAATGCTAATCTAGATCAAAATGGCTCAGGTATGAAACAAAGGTTCCAACTTAGAGCTTTTGATCAGATTTTTGTGGGTTTTCACCAAAAGGGGGGGGGTATTTATAGGAAAAGTAAAGCCGTTAGGATCGTTTCTTGAATATCGTGCCACGATCCAATCCTTACACTTGTCAAGATGTTGTGGTGGCTTAATGTGACCCTTAGCTCCTGAGATGGTGAAAGGGCATTGCCCTTTGGAGTGTTTGAAAGGCCAATCTTAGCAAGAAAACAACTTTTCTGTTACTGAAGGGGCCATGCGGCCCGCATCAGGATATGCACAAACTCAGGCGGGCCGCCTGGGCCTGTCTGATCTGCACATACTTTCAGAAATGGCAGTTTTGGTCCCTGTTGCGTATTTAAGCCATTTCCGACACTTCTAAGGCCCGTAAAGCCAACTTTAAGGCCCTAAAATGATGCCTAAACATTGTGGACATGAAACATGCTCAAAAATATGCCGGGTGTTGGTTCGTTTGGCCGTACGATCGCGATGTTCGCTTAGTTACGACGAAATGCGCATAAGCGCGAAAGACGATCCAAATGACGCGACGAACGGATTTTTCTCATGCCAAACACTAAGGCATAATATAAGGATGCTTACATAAATTTTTGGATGTCCGGATGTATTCAGAACATAAGTTATGCGCGAAAGTGCAAACTTATGCACTTTTTGACACTTTTAGTCCCTGAATGATCCAAAAGTTTGTTTTAGCATACCAAACCCCTCAAAGCCTTATTTCTAAGCTATGTAAAGGATATTTATGGTATGCTTAACTTATGGACATGTTCCGGAATGTTCGTTACAGTTCAAATTGGCATACTTTCGCAGTTTTTCAAGTTTAGTCCCTGTAAGCGAATTAACTTGTTTTTGCCAAACCAAAGCCTTCAAAACTTATTTCTAAGTTATGTGAAGGTTATTTAAGGTATGTTAAATATATGATGATGTTCTGGAGTATTTATCGCATTAAACGGAGTATGTTCACGCACCAGTTTGCGTATAATTCTCCAGAAAGCGTTGTAAAGTTTGAAACAAGAACTGATATGTGCAAAAGATACACATATTTATACAAGATCCCAAGTATGAAATACAATATTTTATTGGCTTGGTATTTGTTTGATGGTCGCGGTGGCACAGGTGTCACAACCTCGGTATCTTACCAACACTATACTACGTCCACGATGGGTGCACTTGCCCATATGTGTGTTTAGTGTTAGTAAATATCGTGTTTTATAAATTTAAAACTTGGCTAAAAGTGTAAAAAGGGCTTAAATTATACATCAAAAATATATTACACCTAACGCACATCAATAATCAATCTAAATGCTTGAAACTTAACAAAATCATGGAAAGATTTAAGAAACCAAACCATAAACAAGCATAAGAATGAGAATCCGGATAGAAATGGAGCTTATCGGCACAATGTGGCTTGAATCCGGGTCAAAAGCATAGCCTCCGGAGCCTGTGAAATTGCCTGATGAGCTCCCAAAAACCCAGAATTACGAACAGAATGCTACTGTCTGTTTTTTATAACATTTTGCGATCGCACGATCGTGCCAATAAAGTGCATGACCGTTCACTTTTAAATTACGTTGCACCATACTTTTGTGACATCAGCAGAGTTGACTGGTCTTCGAGGTCGCACGACCGTGCCATGGGCCGCACGACCGTGCATTTCCGGGATCTTGTTGCACGGACTGATGCATTGGTCGTTCGTCACCGGGATTTGGCTGAACATCGGATCGCACGGGGTGCAAGGTATGGCACGACCGTGCGTCACCGGGATTATCTTGAACGCCGAGTCGCACCCTCGTTCACTGCCGGGCTGTGCTGCACTTGTCGGAACCGCACGGTTGTTCATCATGTCGCACGACCGTTCGGTTTGCCCAGGTCAGAAACTTCACAGAATGTTCATAGCTTTGTCGTTTCGTCCGGAAAGTCCTCGTTTTCACTATCATCTTGTTTGGTATGCTGTTTTAGGCCTGTAAACAAAAGTATACTTGATTAAGTATCTGACGGTTTTACGGCCGAAAACGCATAAAATGGGGGACTAAAATATGTGTAAATTAGCGAATATCACTCAGGTACCTCTGTTTGGGTTTTTAAAGGTTTTGACAGCCTTGTGAATGTTTCAGAAGTTAGACTGTTTATTTGAATAGGATTTCCTTGCATAAGCACATGTGCATTATCCTTTGAAAATTTCTTTTGAAGATAAAAACTTAAAAACCTTGGAAACAATAAAAATGATTTTTTATTTACATTCTTAACCATATCATTGAAAATTTCCCGAGAGTAGTTAAAATTTTGTTCAGCCATGATAGCATAGCCCAGGTATTGAATTTTCAATGGTATTTCATTAAAAGCTGTTGTTTTATTTGACACACACATCAGGAGGGTATGGAATAAAAACCTCGGAGCAGGAGGAAAACTGCCATTTTCTAAAGTATCCTTTTTCATTTCTTCTCCATACCCTCTCTCAGTGAAACCAGTTTGGTACTCTGTTTTTGGGAAAGAGCTTTTACCTGTAAGATCGTTGATTTCAAAAACCTCTGAAATGGTTTGAGGTGTGATGACCACTGGAATTCCCCTTATTGATGAAGTAATAGCTAAGGTCTTTTTGTCCTTAGTTTCAAGCTTTGCATTTTTCCAGAACTCTCGTTGGGTATCCACGTAGATGGTTTCATTGCAGGTCAACAAAGTTTTGTACTTTGAAGATGAAAGTGCATCAATCACGGAATTAAGACCTGTGTTTTTACTTGTTTTTGCAAGTGTACACACGTAGTTATGACGGATTTTGAATGGCAGATCCATGATAAATCAAAGGTAGTTAAGAACGAAGGAAGAAGATGAGTGATTTGAGAGAATTTGATGAAAGCTGCTTTTGAAAGGAATTTTGAATTCGACTCGACAGTCAAAACCCTGTTTGGGGTTTTGATCATGGTTTTATAGGTGGAAAAAGTGAATGCTGACGTGGCAGCGGTTACAAAAGATCTGACGGCTAAGTACTGTCCACGTGAGAATCTCTAATGAATAATGGATGACAGTTGTTAGGAAACCACTGATGAATCAATATCAGTAGTTTATAGTGCTGAAAATGAAAACAGTAACTGACTATAACTATCAGTGGATAGACTATCATTGAATTAAAACACTGACCTTTAACAACAGTCATTATATAAACAGTAGTTCAAGCATGTTCCTTCTCCAAAAAAAAACAATATTTTAACCCATCAGTCGTTTCAATCCCCTTCAACCGCCACAAAACACTATTTTAACCCAACACTGGTTTTTAAACCACCATTTTAACCAAACAGCTGTTTCAACCACAATTTTCTCAACAGTAGTTCCAAACATCTATTTTCATCCATCTGTTGAACAAAGTCAACAGACGTACCAACCAATGTTTTATTTTCAAACATCTGTTCCCAATAACAGAGATTTGATCATTTAAACATACCTTTGCCAATATTACAGTGCTGAAAATGAAAACAGTAGTTACAAACATATGTTGACCAAAGTCAACAGATGTACCAACCACTGTTTTATTTTCAAACATCTGTTCCCAATAACGGAGCTTTGATCATTTAAACATACCTTTGCCAGTATTACAAGCTTTTACACTCTCAAACCTAAATATTTATTTACTTAATTTAAATAACAAACATGGTTAATAATTTTAACAGAACTAATTATATAAAAACTACAAGTGTCAAACAACATACAAAGTTCATCCATCTGTTGACCCAAGTCAACAGATGTATCAACCACTGTTTTATTTTGAAACATCTGTTCGCAATAACAGAGCTTTGATCATTTAAACAGACCTTTGCCAATATTACAAGCTTTTACACTCTCAAACATCAATATTCATTCAATAAAATTTTAACACAGCAAATAACAGAGCTTTGATTAATAATTTTAACACAACTAATTATATATTAAATACAATTGTCAAAACAGCAAATAACATTCAATAAAATACAGGATCCTAATTCCTAATCAATTGGTGAAACAGTAGTCTCGATAAGTAAAGCTCCTTTCGTACCATTGTAGTTGTCAACATGTTGGAGGTATTTCAGAAGTTCGTTGCTGAGGTCAACTTCAATCATATCCCCCAGATGCTTGTCATCAGCCACTTGTTGTCTTCAATTATATTAGTCCTTCGGCGCCTATCTACATAATCAACTACACGAGGATTATTGAAAACAAACACCTTCATCCAGCCTTCTTCTTCATATCTGAGCAAATCAACAGTTATGAAGAAGAAGGCTGAGATTTTTTATCTGATACAATATCAACATAATCTAATTAAACTCAGAAACAATTTCACTTCTACATCAAAAGTACCAATCGGCATTACCATGATCAAGGCAAACCACATATCCCCAAAATTTTTTCTCAAAGTGGGACATAGAGAGCTTCAGTTTTCTAGTTATCCTTTATGAACAAATGCCGAGTATTAAGAAGAAGGGATTTGAGGGAGAGATACATTAGAAATGTGGTTTGAAAATACAAAAGTAGAGAACACGTTTATATAAGAAGATAATTCACAGAAGTGAGTGAGTGACATGCATTAATTGAAAATTACATATCCACATGGATTTTGAATTTCAAATTATCTGCAATTTGAAAACATCTGCTGCTAGGTATGCATTTGCCAAAGGAAGCATCTGCTACTTTCTAATAGAAGAGCAGTGGTTTGCCCTTTGGAATGTGGGTCAGACCATTTGAATACACAAGAAAGTGGTCTAAAATCAAATTAAAGTGATTTATATATTAGGCATTATGATGTAATAATGACATAAGAAAAACCTTGTTGGACATGCTCTCAAGCTGACACATCAGCTTTTCTTATGTCACTTGGATTTCTCCTTTTATAGAAATTATAGATAAACAGATATAGATATAGATAATAATAATAACAATAATAATAATAATAATAATATAATAATAAAATAAAATAATATAATATAAATGAGAATCGAAAAAGTTTTCTTGAATAAATATTTTTTGCTAAGACCGTAGGGTGTGGTTTGCTTAGTCCCCAAAGTGACTACCCGCCACGTAGGCGTCACATCACCAAGGGTGGAGGACCATCCCCTTGGAGACTACCAAGGGTGTGGGGGATAGTCCTCCCCCCTTTTTTATTATTATTTTTATTTAGTTAAATAATTAAAATAAAGTAAATAAAAATAAAAAAGTTACATTTAAATAAAAACCTAAAGTTACATTTAAATAAAAACTAAACATTAAAAAAAATACAACACACTTAAAAAAACCTAAAGTTATATTTAAAAAAAACTACACTTCCTCACTCCATTTTTGTTTTTAATTTTTTCCTTCATTTTTTGTAAGATGTGACGGTCTTCCTCAGGATATGCGCTAAGGTCGGTGGTCATTATTCTCCATTCCTCCAACTGCTGCGCTTCTTCTTGCCTCCTTTGCTTCTCATCGGCTTGTTGTTTCTTCACTTTTACCTTCTCGTTTTGCGTCTCGGTAAAGGTTTGGTTGAATGCTTTCAACTCGACATAATACCTTCCAACTTCGAACCACCACCGCTTCTTGATGTGGCTTGTTTCCTTTTCTCAGCTGCTATCTTTTTACTTTTGTCCCTTCCTGGGGGACGTTCTTCCTCCTCAATCAGCTCCTCGTCAAACTCGGGCTCGTCATTGATATTTATTTGGCAACGACCGGTTGAGGCTCCAACGCTATAACTTCCTGACTCGGAAGTTTTAGATTGTTTGGTTGCTCGTTTCGCGCTTGCAACCTCATTCGGAACCGCCCCCCACTTTGGAGAATCCTTTACAACTTGCCACACACGGACATGTGGGAAAGAACACTTATGTTCATTTTCATATTAATTGCATCGCCTCATGGAAAACATTTTCGTGGTTCCACCCACTAGGTTTGTTGGAGAGCGTTTGGTTATAAAACCCACAAAAGCGTTGGATCACCGTATTCATCTTGCGCCACTTTGAGCCGATAGAATCAATGTTTCTGTACTCGCCTTGTTCCATAAACGTGTGGAATAGATCAAGGATTTCTTGCCAAAACCCATCATTTGATTGATTGTTACCTACAAGTTAGTAATAATAATAATATTTTGTAATAAAAATATAATGTACAAATATATGTTAGTAACAATAATAATATTTTGTAAGAAAAATATAATGTACAAATAAAAGTTAGTAACAATAATAATATAATGAAAAAAATAATTTTTACCGAGTATTGGATTCTTTGACGACACAACTCACGCCTTCGCCAACGCCTCTTCCTCGATTTTTGACCATTTTAGTTGTTTGCCGGCTGCGTCTTCTTTTTTACCCTTTCCCTTTGTATTTTTCCTTTTTGAAGTTTGAGGTTTCGTTTCTGGCACAACCTCTACGTCATCATTTTCTTCCTCGATTTGTGTTGGACGTGCTTGTAGCGGTGGTTGATATGGCATGTTAATCGGGTTTTGCATTAGTTGCTGCATTTGCATTTGTTGATATGGCATGTTGAATGTTTGTGGGTTTGGTTGCATTTGCATTCGGTTGAAGGGTATGTTGGGTTGTTGCATATGGTATTAGTTTCGTTGGTTGAAAGCGTTGGGCATTTGTTGGTAACCCGAAAAAGAGTTTTCCATAACGGGTGTGTAGCCGGGTGACGAGAATGGGAGTGAACTTGAGTTGGGATTATTTGGGTTGTAGGGATCCATATTTTTTTAGGGTTGAGGGAGATTGTTTTATAAAAATGGAGAGAATGTTGAGGTTGTGTGAAAAAAATTATGGTTAAAAGGTTAAATATATAGTGGTATTGGGTATTTTTTTTAAAGGCAAGTTACCATTTGGGGGGGGGGGGGGCACATTTTCAAACTTTTCACTCGTCGCCAACGTCTTCCTGCCGACGATTGAGACGCGCCGAGCCCCAATGGGGCGGTGTACGACGGAGGGAACGAGCCGAGACCGGGGGGGTCGGGGCCGACCCCCACACCCCTTGGTCTAACTTTGTTTAACACTTGTTGTATATCAATAATCTATTTAAAAAAGTCTAATACCATCATGTTATATGTATCAACAAGTTAGGCCCAACGGGGTGGTTGCGGCAAAAGTCTTAGGCAAAGCTGTTGCCGATCGGCAACGCTACCACCAACAATAATATCCGCGCGGCAGAGAGAGGGAGACTTGATCTCGGCGAGAAGTTGCCGATGGGGAAAGAAGAGAGAGAGAGAGGGGGAGAATGGTGGGGCTCATACCCAAATCAACCAATCATAAGTTTTAGCTTTTTTTTTAATTAGTTTGCCTGATCTCAAATAGGCATACACCCCTTGTGTTTTTTTGGGTAATATGCAAGAATATGAGGCAAATTACATGGCACAATATGATTGG